>NC_090267.1:96027959-96287959 GCF_040414725.1 Anabrus simplex
AGCAATGTTTTCTGGTATTCGAACTCTTTTCGGATAATTTCGCTTTTGTTCGCTACAGGACAGAAAACGGATTACAAACGAACGAACGAACGAAAGAACCAAAGGAATTAGCAATACAGAGCTAATGTTCCTAGTCCTCGGGGGTCTGAACTTCAGGCCATCACGCTGACCACTCAGCCAAGGAACTAGACACATTTTTAAACATACGAAGCCTAGTCACTAACTTTCTCATTTTCGTCAACTCGATCAACACTTCAGTGAACTGAAGAGTGATGACATTCATCACAGTCAGGGTCCATGTAACACTTGAATGTTGTACACTTCGTTATGAATAACACTTAAGTGAAAAACGTTTGTAAATGTCAAGCTCACTGAAGGATTCACATCTTTTATTTGTACATGAGTCGGGCGGGACCTGCCTAAAGAAGTGAAAGGATATGCCACTATACAATTATTTGAATATTACCTGCTAATTCCATTCAGAAGACATAATCTCGAGAGCATTCCGACAACTTTGCGTCCTTGTGACTTCCACCATATTACCAAGAGGAATAAAAGATAAATGCCATTTAGCGAGATTGAAGGTTTCATCACAGTACTACAATGTGCTGTAATAACACTTATACGGTCTACGAGGACACATTGCTATATGAACTTCTATTTAAGACCGAAAAATATTTATTTATTTAGTCATGTATTTATAACAAACATTTCCAAGACTAAAGTGATATCAGTCGGAAGATATCTAAAGGTGTGTCCACACTTGTATCAGATCACTGTATCTGTATGAAGAATTGATACGCGATCATGATACAGCCGTCTTTTGACAATACTGCCCGATCTGTATCACATATCTGTGTATAGTTAGTTGGCTGCTGCCAGCTCTTTTAAGAACCGCGATCAGGTTACACGTTTTTCTTCATATTTTGTAAGTCTGCCAATGTTTTCTCGCGATTTTCTTCCATGCATCATTCTTTTTCAACCAATTACAGTGATGCGGTCCGACTCGTTGGCTGAATGGTCAGCGTACTGGCCTTCGGTTCGGAGGGTCCTGGGTTCAATTCCCGGCCGGGTTGGGTATTTTAACCTTCATTGGTTAATTCCAATGGTCAGGGGGCTGGGTGTTCGTGCTGTCCCCAACATCCCTGCAACTCACACACAACACTGTCCTCCACCACAACAACACGCAGTTACCTACATATGGAAGATGCCACCCTCCCTCATCGGAGGGTCTGCCTTATAAGGGCTGCACTCGGCTAAAAATACTCACACGAAATTATTATTATTATTATTATTATTATTATTATTATTATTATTATTATTATTATTATTATTATTATTATTATTATTATTATTATTATTATTATACAATGATGCGGATACGTTGGGTCCCACAAAACGGTCTTTTGTTGATAATAACGTATCAGCTGTTCAACATTTTCCATGTACCACTCCGAATCCATTTTTCTTCATATCGGAAGATCCCCAAACAAAGCTTCATGCAAAACTGAACGAAGTCGGAAGGATGGTGAATAGGGTAGGGGTGAAGGGAACAGTGAGGTGAGCTCTGAGCATGCGTAGCACGCGTGGGAAGGATACGGAGCGCTGATCGGGGAAACGCTCTGTCCACATTGTCCGTATCTGTATCATGTATCTGCCCTTCGATGTGACGGCGAAAGACCGACTCTCGGTGTGAACATCCCCGATCCGATCATTGTATCATATTTGATACACGATCTTGATACAGAACTCTGTTTTTACAATGCCGATCACGATACGGTGATCTGATACAAGTGTGGATGCACCTTTAGAGGATTGATGTTTTTACATACAGGATGGCCGGAAACAATTTGAACCGGATATATCACAGAGAGTTGGTCATTCTTATAAATAATTTGAAAGAAATAATTCGATATCTGGCACCGTTGTCATATTCCCACCCGATGAAGTTAGCCAATCGCATCACTTCGCGGGCGAACTCAAATGGGCTTTACACGGCACTGTTGCTAAATCTGTACGTGGCTGAAGACCGGCATTAGAGCACCAGCCGAAAAAGGGATTTGATTAGAGACTTCCGAGATGACAGCATCTCAAGTACGGCCCGGTGACACTGCCTGAAACCCACAGTGTGTTATGTTTGATGCCGGTTCCTCGGCATGGCTTTGAATCCGTTCTTATGTCACCTCCACTGCAATGGTAGCTCTCTGCTTCAGCAGAACACTTGGCGCAAGCTTCTAAATACTGCCCTGGCCTTCTCAGTGCAGCACTTTATTTCTTGGGAATAATCCCAGTGCTCGCGTTGACGGTGCCTACCAGTGGAAAGGAACGTAGAAAATAGGTAGGTAGTAGGGACGTGATCTCCACCTCCTGTATCAGCACTCCGTTGATCTACATACCTGGTCCTACCACTTTTTTATTTACTTTCAAGTTTAGACCGAAGTTTCCATATGCTTTCATCATTTTCGACAAATTCTGCTGCATATTCTTTACCAAGTTATAAATTCAACGTTTGTCCTCAGAGGCCAGAAAAACAGGCTCCTTTTTTGTTACGATTAAAATAGATAAAGCACTGTACCTATAAAGAAATACTGTATGCCACTATTGAATGCAAGCAACTCAATATTCAAACATCCTAGGGATACGAGCTACGAATTTTAAGTAAATAAAATATTATTAAGTATCAGAATATATTCTTTATTTATTCCTAAAAATTAGACAATCCTTTTCTTAATCATCATTTTCTGGCCGATTAGACTAGCAGCTTGTCTTTTTTTTCTCCCACTACGAGCGCTAATGTGAGGCAATGATTTGTTTCACTTACGCGCCGCTACGAGCGCTAATGTGAGTCAATACAGAGTGTCATTTAAGCCCTTATAAATACATTCCGTGTGGACATTTTAAAAAATCAGAAACACCTGAGTGTATTGACCAAAGAACACATTACAGAAAGAATTATATAAGTTCATTTGGCTAGGATTTGAATAAAAAGAAACCGAGTAAAGAAACAAACGCTGTTGTCGGAACTGCATTTAGGCCGGAAGTGATTTTCATTTTTAAATTTGATAGGGCTATCCAAGACTCACAATTTGAAACCTTTCCGGAAACTTTACCCCTCCAACGTTCGGCATAATTGAGGAAATTGCTTAAGTTTACGTTTCTCAAAGTAGACCCCTACTTTGTCTACTAAGAAATTTTTCAGCATTAAAAAGGAATGAATTTATAATTTGGTGTAACTTTTATTTTAGATAAGTGCACTCGTTTGCTTTTTAACGGTGGTTAAAGTAGAATATCTATGTTTTAGAATCCTGCAGTATGCACCAAGGCTTGCAGTCTGGTCGCTGAAAGGCATAACAGTCTACAGTGAATATAAATGTTTGGAAAAATGTTATTTATTTGTATTCTATGTGAGACTGGTATTTCCTTTGACCTCATAATAATGTATAGAAGATGACTTCATCAGGTCAAAAGAAGAAAGCCACGATGAAAAGTGAAAAGGTTAATCCCATCAATGCTACTCCATAACACACATGTCCAATGTCCATTCAGTTTCTCCTCCGCTCCCCGAGGCTCTGGGTGTGTTCCTCAAGGAACCAAACTTGTTCCTTATCTGTGTTACATCACATCTTACCGCGCACCGTCTGCTCTTGGGTCATGAGAAAGCGAACCGTCAAAGGCTGAGCAAAGTGCGTGATGGACCATTCATCAGTGCGCAAACAACAAATGCCTCTCCACTCTACATGAGAAAGTAGGAAAGTACTTTGAATGTCCATTAACCAATACAATCAATACGTCTTGTCTGGCAAATTTTAATTTCTTTTTCAGCATGTTTTCACCTCACTTCACTGTTGTGTATCTTAAGTTACATAACAGGACCACAAGAATTGAATAACATGTTCCACTATGCACTCCAAAGAGTGATGTAACATGTTTTAAACGAGATGAATAACACTGTATGCAATGACGTGTTCAAGTTTTGAGATGCAGTTCTTTACTATTGAGGTGAGGCACCGATCATTTAAAGATGCTGTCCTGCTACACATCAGGAGGCTTTGGTAAGCGTCCCAACAGTGCTTACATAATTATGTCTAAGAGCTGGGGGTGATCGGATTATTTGCGTAACAAAATAGCTTCATGTAACAAAATGTGAGAAGTAAGTGTAACCTAGCAACCGTGCAGGCTATGTCTTATGGCTGGCGATCAAATGAAATAGCAACCGTTGATGGATGGATGGCCATGACCGACAGATATAATAAAACATATTTATGATAATTTGAGTTTCCCATTCGGAAAATTCACACGTTTTTAAATAAAACTTAGAAAGCTACTTAGAGTAGGGAATACTTTACATATTAATTATTTTCTTTAGTAAATTCATGAGGAAGGCAAACGAACTTACTTTTCTCTCCCTTCAGCAGAAATCTCCATGGACTTGGAAGTAGTCACTTGCAGATATGATGTCGAAGTATAGTACTGAAGTGAGTTGGTGAGGAAGATGACTTGCTTTAGGTTGCGACCAAGCAAGTGGCCGCGTGGTTTGGATAACGTAGCATTCGGGAGATAGTGAGTTCGAACCCCACTGTCGGCAGCCCTGAAGATGGCTTTTCGTGGCTTCTCATTTTTACAGCAGGAAAATGCTGGGGCTGTACCTTAATTAAAGCCATAGTCGGTTCCTTCCTACTTCTAGCACTTATCTTCCCCTTCGTAGCCATAAGATCTCTCTGTGTCGGTGCGACGTAAAGCAACTTGTAAGCAAAGCTTTGGGTTGACTATGGTCCGACAAAGCAGTGAAAACAACTCCTGAAGAACAGTGTAACTAGGTCAGATAAATAAATTTTGAAGGACCTTGCAAATAACTTGATTTAAGACGCTGTACATTATTTATTCTACGTTATTTTATTTTCCCGGCTCCTTATCTGAATCGTCAGCGTATTGGCGTTTAGTTCTGAGGGCCCCAGGTTCGATTACTGACCGGGCCATGCACTTTAACCATATTTTGATAGTGATGTCTATGTTACTCTTAATACACATCTTCATGACCATACGACACGCTACAAACCACCACAAAAGATTAATCCACATTAGTACCGATCCCATGTAGTTGGGAAAAGGCCAAGAAGAAGATGAAGAAGAAGCCCATTATTATTATTACTATTATTATTATTATTATTATTATTATTATTATTATTATTATTATTATTATTATTATTATTATTATTATTACATTCGAAATCGGTGGTAACTACTCCGAAGGGACCGCCAATCAACAGTTGTTATAATGTTCCTGGAAGCTGCCGCACACAGCATTAAATTCCTATGAAAAAACAGCATCAACAATAACACGAATGTTACATCACATGTCAACAACCTGCCACGAGAACGTAATTGGTTGCTATACATGTAGAAAATTATTATAGGACTTTCACACCTCGTAATTGTTTATTCTCTTGTCTATCACACTCCTCACAAAGAAATAACCCACTCTTCCGTGCCGTCTTGGAACCACTGACATGTTCCCCAGTTCTCACAGTTTTAATTATTATGAAATTCCAATTATGCCTAAACTTCTTTTTTGACAAATGACACGCTTCCTTTAACCAATGATACAATATTCTATACTCCGCGTGGTAATTCTCCCACATTAGTACATGGTGAGAACTGCTAGACAAGACAGTCCTTAGTAACATGCACTGCAATTTCTCTATCACTTCCTCCATCATTCTTAATAATAATAATAATGTCCGCCTCTGTGGTGTAGTGGTTAGCGTGATTAGCTGCTACCCCCGGAGACCTGGGTTCCATTACCGGCTCTGTCACGAAATTTGAAAAGTGGTACGAGGGCTTGAACTGGGTCCACTCAGCCTCCGGAGGTCAGCTGAGTAGAGTGGGTTCGATTCCCACCTCAGCCATCCTCGAAGTGGTTTTTCCGTGGTTTCCCACTCCTCCTCCAGGCAAATGCCGGGATGACAGCTAACTTAAGGCCACGGCCGCTTCCCTCTCTCTTCCTTGTCATCTCTTCCAATCTTCTCATCTCCCACAAAGCTCCTGTTCAGCATAGCAGGAGAGGCCGCCTGGGCGAGGTACTGGTCCTCCTTCCCAGTGATATCCCTCCAACCCAAAGTCTCACGCTCCAGGACACTGCCCTTGAGGTGGAAGAGGTGGTATACCTCGCTGTGTCCGAGGGAAAAACTAACCCTGGCGGGTAAACAGATTAAGAAAGAAAGAAAGAAAGAAAGAAAGAAAGAAAGAAAGAAAGAAAGAATTTAATAATAATAATAATAATAATAATAATAATAATAATAATAATAATAATAATGCTATTGGCTTCACCTTCTACTAACTAATTTTTTCGGTTTTCGTAGACGCCGAGGTGTCGAAATTTAGTCCTGCAGGAGTTCTTTTACGTGCCAGTGAATCTACCAACACGAGGCTGACGTATTTGAGTACCTTCAAATACCACCGGACTGAGCCAAGGCTGAACCTCCCAAGTTGCGGTCGGAAGGCCAGCGCCTCAACCGTCTGAGCCACTCAGTCCGGTAGCCGCAAACCAATCCTAGGGTAGTTTACTACAAAAGAAGAAGCTTTAGCCGTTCTCCAAGTAATGTACCCATGTTTTGTGCCGACAATGCCAGATGATTTTGTTTGAGTTTGATTACTTTGAATTTTTTCCTTTAGAAATATTTTGTGTTTAAATGAAATTTGAAGATTTCGCGAACAGAATGTTAAAAGTAGAAACGATAATAGAAGTCTAGAACGAAGCCAGTTTGCTACTAGTCTTTTGTTTGAAAATAACAGATATCTTATCAGTTCTTGGACAATATTTATTGCGACAAATATCGGAGTTTTAACCCTTAGGTGCACATGCATTATTTCTTTTTTAAATATTCATATTTCATTGTACAAATAATGCATAATCCTCAGATTCTTTGTGTTTAATATTTGCTATATTTTATTAATAAGTTTCATTCACCACCGTGAGGGGTTTGGGTGAGCCACCTAAAGGGCAATACTACCTATCTGGTTAGGAGATACGGGCGGGTTTAGAGATGTGATGGAAAAGGGAGGTGGGTAAAGGGTGTGAAAAATTAAGGAGATGGAGAGAGGCTTTGCCTCTAGGCTAAGGCTTTTCTTTTTTTCAACAAAGTACAGAATTTGATTCTCCTGTGGGTAATGCAAGCGGATACAATATTTGTTAGTTTGGGAAGCTAACCTTTCTCGTAACCTGTATTATGAAAGCATTACCACTGCCCGGCGCACTGTGGTAGGACGTAAGACTGATAAGAAGTAGAAGAACAGATCTTCACTACACAGTGGCTTCCAGTCGGTGAAGCTAGAGGTGCGTGTTTAAACCGGTGTGAATTGCTTGATTGTGCATATTTAATGCCTGATTAGCTGCGTTCAAAGTCAAAATGTGATTAATTTTGAATGTTTTGCATATTTGCAAAACTGTATAATTGCCTACAGAGGTTACTACCATACTTCAGTGTGAGAAAATGTCCATGCTCATAAATGTTCTGAGATAAGCAAAATCTTAGTGCAGATTTTTCCTTCTCTTCACTCCAGCTAATTAGCATGAAAAAGTCTACAAAAGAGAAGATGGTTCATTATTGCTACACTAGTGGCATCTTGCGAGTTTACTGTAAATGCACACGTCTGCAAACTTGTAAAGCACTAATTACTATAGCCTACTGCACTGCCTAAGAGAAATCTGAGAGAATGTCGTGGGTGCGCCTCGAAACACCGCTATGTAACAATGTTGAGGGGAGGAATGCTGAGCCGCAGCACATGTATCACTTAGAATGGAAATACGTAGTTCATGCAGTACTGAACCTTAAATGACAGAACCTTTCTGGTCAGATTTCTACGCTGAAATATTGTCATATAGCGATTTTTCTAGGTGCAACTATAATATTATAACAAACAAGTAATTTCTCTTTTGCACATATGAATGATCAGGGAGGAGAAACAGATAAGTCAACTGTTTGTCGTAGTCGATTTAGCGGCGATATACTGGGCATCGGACCAAGCTTATTTCAGTTTACTACATTCCGAACAATCAATCAATAAATCGCCACTGATCTGCATTTAGGGCGGTCGCCCCGGTGGCAGATTCCCTATCTGTTTTTACCTAGTTTTCCTTAAATAATTGCAAAGAATTTGGAAATTTATTAAACATCCCCAATCCTCTTCCTATAAACGAATATTTGCCCCAATTTTTCCTCCTGAATTCTTACTTTATCTTCATATTGTGAACATTCCTACTTTTAAAAACACCACTCAAGCCTATTCGTATACTAATTGCATTCCACGCCATCTCTCCACCGACATCTCGGAACATACCACTTAGTCGAGCAGTTCGTCTCCTTACTCCCAAGTCTTCCATGCCCAAACTTTGCAACATTTTCGTAACGCTACTCTTTTGTCGGAAATCACCCAGAACTTCAGTTATTCAAAGTATAGGAGTTTGTAACGTTTCTATTTGTTTACCCTGTAACGTTATGAAATTAAATTTAGTTTTCTTCTGGGTTCTGTTTTTTTCCTGATCCATTAAGATTCAAGTCATATTTCAGTATTTTCAGGACAAAAGTGAATGCTTACTTCCAGAGTTATTAGCTAGAGTCCGCCATTTTAGGTACTCATAGGTTAGAATGCAAAGTTACTGAAACTATTAACAAGTATAGACTACCCTGTACAACGGTTATGGTTTGAGATTTGCATAGACAGTAGGGGTACAGTCTATAGAACTCCTGTAATTTATGTTAATCTTGCTACATTATGGAAGAAAGGGTTGTATGACATTTCCTACGAACTAGATTACTTTGCATTCTAACCTATTACCACCTAAGAATCCGAGCTCTAGACCATAGAAATATAAGACCTAGTTATCACGTAAATAATGATAACTTTCAAGAAGTATAACCCGTGCTTCGGACACTGTTCTGACCTTTCAGAGCACAGTGCGTTGCAAATGCCAGCCTTACACGTGCGAAGGAGGACGGTGAGGAACACACGAAGAGGAATTCCGTCTGACAGAGAAAGTTGAACACTTAATTTATTAAGCTATAAGTCAGCGTTATGATTTGTAGCCCTGATGGTATTCTAAAATATGTACAAACTATAATGGAAACAGGCTCGCGGGATTACCATCCTCTCGTTCCTACGTGATATATAATATTACACAATGATGTTTAGATACAAGCTACCTCAAAATGACAATGATATACAGTATTCTCACTAAATGGCGAAGGAAGCTGAGGATTGAACATGTGTGAGTTAAATGTGTAGAAAGATCAAAAAGAACTAAAAAGTATTGCACTTTTGAAATCCACAGTGTCGACGATGGGATAGGAAAGGGCTAGGAGTGGGGAGGAAGCGGCCGTGGCCTTAATTAAGGTACAGCCCCAGTATATGCCTGGTGTAAAAATGTGAAACCACGGAAAACCATCTTCAGGGCTTCCGACAGTGGGATTCGAACCCACTATCTCCCGGATGCAATCTCACAGCAGCGCGCTCCTAACCGCACGGTCAACTCGCTGGTTAACTCATTCGTGTCCCGTTGCTGGAAAAAAGAAATTTACCACCAACATGTTGGCAAGCAAGGTAGAAGAGTTTGTGTACAAGCTGTAACTCCTCATCACTAGATTGCATATCAAAAGCTCAGGTTCAATTCCACAGAGACCGTAAGTTGTGCCTCCGTGGAAAAATGTTCCATGTTTACTTCATGGGTACGCACATTATGTTACGCCTTGTTGTTCTCTAGAATTTAGATGACATGCATTTTATTTATTGATCACTATGCTGTGATACTTAAGAGTAATATTTCATGGTATAATGAGCATGTATAAACTGAGTGTGTCAATAACAGAATTCATTACTGAATCATAAGAATATATTCTCTTTCCCATTGCAGAGTTGGAGCTGACATAACACAGATAAGTTATTTCCTTATCTGCATCTTGTTCATTGATCCGCCTCACAGACTCATACATACGTCTTCATTTACACACAACACACCATAATTAAACTAATACTTAATTGCTTTTTATGGCTAGTTTATCTATTTACAAACATATTCCAGCTTAAAGTCTAGATAAATGACTAAAAAATACATGTTTTTTCCTCTATTTTGGAACATATTCATCTAGATAAGGATAAGGGTGTATTCTGCCCGAAGACAGGTCTGAACCCCCACAGAGGTGTGCCTGAGCCGGAGTTTACGTACGATAGGGTGGCCAGTTCCTTTCCGCTCCTCCATCCCCTTATCCCCCACCAACAGCGTGTGGCAACCCATCCAAACCTTGACCACGCCCAATGTTGCTTAACTTCGGAGATCTCACGGGATCCGGTGTTTCAACACGGTTACAAAAATTGGCCCATATTAAATAAGAAACACTTATGATGATGATATACAATATTCGTTCATATTGAGTAAAAACACTCTACAAGTCAATGTTCAAATTTGTAATAAAATCTATGTGCATAAGAGATCCTACAAAGTGATCTTCTTTCTTCAAAATACTGGAGAATTTGCTATAGTTTTTAGTATGTACTTTGAATCACTTGTGGATGACGATAGACTTAAATTTAAAATCGACGATGATTGGGGGGGGGGAGGACCCTTTAAGAAAAACCGAGGTTGAGGTTAAGTCTTGATAGAAAGTTCTGAGGTGCTGAAGGGATTCTCCCGGCCGGACCCGTTATATTCCTCCTTCCCTTATGCCGTCAGCTGACTTACTGACCAACACACTGTATTATTAACCAGGAATTATAATCAACTAAGGTTCTGGTCTTAAGTTGCCCCCCCCCCCCCAGCTGTTATACTTTTAAATTCAAAACTCATTACATATTACAAGTTAATAGAATGTGCACTGTATAATATCAACAGCCTTTTAATATTTAGAAGAAATAAGAACCTGTTTCGTATAAAAACAGATGTCATAACGAACTATATTATCCATACGAGCAATGGCGTGTTCAGTGTTTTAATTCTCTACTGAAGAGCATTTTAACTTCATTATCACCTTTAGTGTTCCCGTTATTTTACATGTGCCAATATTTGTACTTAATATGCGTTTTCTTAAGCTGAAGATGTTCCGAAATGGAATGAAACATTTTCTTGTAAATTTTAGCTAGAATTTAAGCTGACACATGTTTTTATACGCATAAAAACTAGTTATATAAATAAGTATTGGAAGGTGGGAAAAATTATTTGACCTTCCCTGAAGAATTAATCAATGTAAGCTAATATCCCTGACCCTGCCACGAATCGATCCTAGGAACCCTTGTATCAAAATCCATCTTACTAAGCAGTGAGCCACGGGCCGACTGTTATTACGACTTACCTCCGCTAGGTGGCATTATTACCGAATGGGCTATTCTGAAACTGGAGAAAAATGTTCCCATCGAGGACAAATGCAACAGCTATTTACAAATAAGTACACTAAGTACATGAGGCTGTTGACCATAATGTCCCTTTCGCCTCCATGGATAACTGGATAGCATATTGGCTTTTGGACCTAGAGGTATCGGGTTTGATTCCTGGATGGGTCGGGTATTTCAAACTCCATTGGTTAATGTCCTCCGGTGCGGGGGAAGGGTGTTTTTACTGTCTTCAGTATTAGATTTCATCCTCATAGACGCGCAGGACACCCAAGGGTGTCAACTGGAAAGACCACACGCCATTATTATACCATGATATCTCAAATAGGCTCCCTATATGAAGCAATAAGGTTAGTGCTCGCGAGATTTAGCAACAGATTTCGAAAAGTGATCACTTTCAAACAAACAAGTGAGACTGAATCAGTGATGGGTTGCGGCAGTCACACGCGAGAATTACTCTTGTCAACAACGAACAGCGAGTTATGTGTCTGACCCACTAACGGGTCAAGAAGAATACAGTGTGAAAGTTGAGCTCATCACATGCGGGGACCTACTTCCAGGAAGTACTCTCTGCCCAGCCTCACGTTCTCGGATTTTGCCTTTCAACATACTCACAAGTCACCCACATGATCGCTGATTTGCGATTGAAATTAATTTGGTGGCATTTCATTAGCAGTGATATCCAAAGCAAGTTATTATTGGTTTATGTATCGGTGTGTTCTTGATACCAGACACGATAGCTACGTATGCGGGTAAGAATATCGTTACACGTTCTTTCTTTCTTTCTTTCTTTCTTTCTTTCTTTCTTAATCCGTTTACGGTCCAGGGTTGGTTTTTCCCTCGAACTCAGCGAGGGACCCCACCTCTACCGCTTCAAGGGCAGTGTCCTGGAGCGTAAGACTTTGGGTCGGGGGATACAACTGGGAAGGAGGACCCAGTACCTCTCCCAGGCGGCCTCACCTGCTATGCTGAACAGGGACCCTCTAGTGGGATGGGATGATTGGAAGGAATGGGGCAAAGAAGAGCGAAGGAAGCGGCCGTGGCCTTAAGTTAGGTACCATCCCGGAGAAAAAGTGGGAAACAACGGAAAACCCCTTCGAGGGTGCCCGAGGTGGGAAGCGAAACCCCTCTACTCAGTTGACCTCCCGAGCCTGAGTAAACCCAGTTCCAGTCCTCGTTACACTTTTCAAATTTCGTGGCAGAGACAGGAATCGAACCCGAGGCCACAGGGTTGACAGCTAATCGCACCAAGCACTACACCACCGAGGCGGACAATTGTTACTGTTACCACGTGATACTCCTACAGACCATCTGAATGGGCACCATTCACCTTGCTCGGCTAAAGCTCTTAACGTGCCGCAAGATTTAGATTTGTAATCTTGGTGTTTTTTCTTCCTCATGTACAGGAAGTGGGAAACCACAATTAACAACTTCATGTACATTAAATAATAATAATAATAATAATAATAATAATAATAATAATAATAATAATAATAATAATAATAATAATAATAATAATAATAATAATAATAATAATAATATATGTATGTATGTTGTATGTTGGGAATTCAGCCCGAAGGCTGGTTTGATCCTCTGCAGCTCCGCCAACAGCTGTCATAAATAGCCTAGGCGTCACTGAAGAGGCGTACTAGGGAAATGAGGAGTGAAGTAATTTCCCGTTGCTTTCCTCACCGAGCCAGCCGTTGCTATTACATATCAGTCTGCCAAGCCCACTGAAATGTATGCACCAACCGACCCTATGAGCGATATTTTCACACCATTCATAACAGGGACTGGCTGCATAAGGAATGGCATTACTAGCATCACTCATACCTCAGTCACTTTCATATTGTCAAAGCCAAGAATGAGACTGAGAAAATTTGATATAGCCCATACCAGAAGACATAGTGCACTGTAAACACTACATCTCGCCAGTAAAGGCATATAATAATAATAATAATAATAATAATAATAATAATAATAATAATAATAATAATAATAATAATAATAATAAGGGCGCGTGAGCCGTGCAGTTAGGGGCGCGCAGCTGTAAGCTTGCATCCAGACTATAGTGGATTCGAGCCACACTTTCGGCAGCCCTGAAGATTGTTTTCCGTGGTTTCACATTTTCACACCAGGCAAATGCTGGGGCTGAACCTTAATTAAGGTCACTGCAGCTTCCTTCCTACTCCTAGGCCTTTCTTATCCCATTGCCGCCATAATACCTATCTGTGTCGGTGCGACGTAAAGCCAATTGTAAAAATAAATTAATAATAATAATAATAATAATAATAATAATAATAATAATAATAATAAGGAAAGGAAGTTTCACAGAAAGATTTAAGGACCTAAGATAGTGTCCGATGGTTTTGCCTTGTACTTGTGATCAAACAAGGAACTGTATGCGAGAGTCGAAATGATCACCGTTATGAGAAAACGGACGTTAAATTTTTTACGGTTATCTAAAGGGCATGAACCCGGAGATGTTGGCGCAAAAATTGCCCAGTTTACAGGAAAAAGGGAAATCTCATCCTCGCTGGCTGAAGAAGGTGCACAAAGACATGCCGGTAAATGATATAAGACCAGAGGTCATAATGGAGAGAACCGGGTATTTAGGAAGAAAGAACCTGCTAAACCGTGGAACATTTCAGCGAAAGAACGGCTTAAAAGCAGCGTGAGGATGAAACACTTGTGGTTAAAATGTAAACAAAAAGGTGTAAGCCGAAGAAAGAGCGTCAGGTAGCTTGTGTATCGATGTAAATAATTCAGTACATAATGACAGTTCTACGCCATAGTAACTAAACTACTTTTATGGATTACGGAAATATCGAGATGCGAGAAACGCAAGTTCCTTTACTTAAGGTAAATGTAGTGAAACGGAGCTGAACCCGCTAGCACGACCGAAAATAGAACCCAAGCCCTATGATCTGAAGACTACTGTGCTGATCATTCAGCCAAGAAGCCAGACGTCAGTTTAGAAAAAGGTACCATTTATATAATACTGGTGGGAAGATGCGGTCCAGTTGGAGATCATGAATTTCGTGAGGTATTTCTCGTTCACACATCATTGACCGCCAAGGCCGCCCTCATCACCTGAACAATTGAACGCTTGGGTAATTGTCTTTCACCGCACTTGACCTTCAACAGGGCCGCTTTAGAAAGTTGTGTGCGGCACCTTTAAGTTGTTCTTTGTGCAGTTACGTGAGGATTTTTTGGAGGTTCCTATCAATGATTTAGGAGCTGATGCAAAGCTGAATTGGTTAAGTCATTCAAAGTTTATAGTGAGTTGTTCTTCAGCTTCCCATTAGTACTACCCACCGTCATGGCTCAGATATTTGCATATTAGCTTCCCGTACGGCTAGCACACGAATTAGGAACTGGTTTGAGGAACTGGATCGGATATCACTCAGATTCAAGTCACGTACAGTAGAGCATCTCAGAGAGGAAGTGGTTTAAAATTCCATCATCAATCTTCTGTCGTTTCTCTACTCAACCACAGACGGGCTGAGGGGCTGAATGCAACTTCGCAGGTTCGATCCTGGTTCAGTCCGGTGCTATTTGAAGGTGCTCAAATACGCCAGCCTCGTGTCGGTAGATGTACTTTCACGTAAATAACTCCTGTAGAACAAGATTCCGCCACCTCAACCGTCTCTGAAAATCTCAAAAAGTAGTAAAAACAGTATTATTATTATTATTATTATTATTATTATTATTATTATTATTTTATTATTATTATTATTATTATTATTATTATTATTATTATTATTATTATTATTATTTCCTAATCATTTTACCCTCCAGGGTTGGTTTTTCCCTCGGACTCAGCGAGGGATCCCACCCTACTGCCTCAAGGGCAGTGTACTGGAACGTGAGACTTTGGATCGGGGGGATGAAACTGAGAAGGTGGACCAGTACCACACCCAGGTGGCCTCGTCTGCTATGCTGAACAGGGGCCTTGTGAGGAGATTGGAAGAATGGAAGGGATAAACAAGGAAGAGAGAAGGAAGCAGCTGTGGCCTTAAGTTAGGAACCATCCCGGCATTTGCCCGGAGGAGAAGTGGGAAGGCACAGAAAACCACTTGAAGGATGGCTGGCGTGGAAATCGAACACCCTCTAGTCAATGGACCTCCTGAGTTTGAGAGGATCCCATTCCAGCCCTCGTACCACTGTTCAAATTTCGTGGCAGAGCCAGGAATCGAACCCAGGCCTCTGGTGGTGATTATTATTATTAATTCTTTTCATCATATACTTACAAACACTCGCTACCTTATTTCTATGGAAAATTCATCTCGATATACACTATATGTCTTTTTGAGTATTTCTTTCCCAGTATGAGTGCGTAGTTAAGACGTTGGTAAAATCATTTCCCAATGGCGTATTTAATGAAAATGGAACGTATTAAGTAATTATTCATGTTTACGAGTCTCGAGAAACTGATTAAGTAAAATGTTTCATTGAACATGTTAATCTTTATTACCCCGAGATCTTTTTAACACAATGTAGTATCTTCCAGGCGACTTCCACAAAATACTGCTATCCTCTGATCACTATGTTCTACGATAGCGGGACGTGCGACGAGTTGGCAAGAGAAAGTGTCAAACAAGTTGTAGCTAATGGAGATATCAAACAATTGGAAGGACGTCACTCTCACTACAGTAATGTTCGAAAGCTTCTAACCACCCGTTTGGAAAACAACAGAGTGTTTGGAAGATGGTATGTAAGGGAGTGGCTCCCTTTCTTCAACTTCTTCCTACTGATTAATCAGGATGACGATCACCCAGGCATGGCATAAGGATAACACCAGACTAACATGATAATTTTAAAAAATGTTCATGATACAGAAAACAAATTTCTTCCATGCCGTTCAATTATGAAATTTTGAAATCTAGTTCTTGATGATGATGATGATGATGATGATGATGATGATGATGATGATGATGATGATGATGATGATGATGATGATGATGATGATGTTTGGTGCCTAATGGCACGAAATGAAAAGAAATTTAATGACAATTCAAAATTCCAAAAATTCATCCACTGACTAGAATTCAAAACTTGATGAAGAATGAATGTATGAATTGAATGTAAAATAATTTGAAAATAATAAAAAATAATATGAAAAGTTAAAAATAATTCCAAAATCAATCCACTGACTAGGATTCAAAAAGACGGTAATGAACAATATTAACTTAAAAACAACAAGTGGATCCGGGCCGCAATGCCCCACCTTCCCAGAATCTAACTTGAAACAACGGTATATACTGACCAAGGGGCTGCTTCCAAAGCACAATCCCCACACGATTATGCTTGTTGTCTAAAATGGTCTATAATCCTCGTCAACGGCCCTCATAATGGTAATTATTGCTAGTAAAGTAGAACCGTGGTATTTCTCATGTAGCGGTACTAATCACAAGTACGTGGACTTGGGGTGTTCCTAACATTATGGTACCACTCAAAGGTAATGCACTACGCACAGGTAACGCAGACCTATTGTGTTTCTCACATAATAGCGCCTCTCATAAGCAACGCAAATCCATGGTGTTCCTTACATAGTGTTACTAATCACAAGGGCTCGTACTATCCCGTGGTGTTCCACACAAAGTGGGTACTATCACAGGCAACACAGACCCACGGTGTCGCTCATATTGTGGCACTAACAACAGGCAACTCCCAGACCTGTGGTGTTCCTAGAAACGCAGACCCATGATGTCCATAACCAGATGCTGAAACACCCCAGCCACTGTAACCTCTTTTTATCTCCTTCGGGTATTCCAGCCGAACCTGGACAGAAGGGAGCCTCCGTTATAGTGGCGGATAATATACACGGGTATTGTAAACCCACCCACAGACCCATGGTATTCCTCACATAGTGGTACTAGTAGCAAGAAACGTCGACTCATGGTGTTCCACGCGTGATGGTACTAATCACAGGTAATCTCATGGTTCAAAATTCAGCATCATTTTGTCGCTCCATTTATTCGCCTCTTACGACAGGAAGGGGATATCATGGGTGTATTCTTCGTCTGCGTCCCCCATCCACAGGGGAAAGCTGCTTCGTCCGCGAGAGCTATTTAATTTCGCTCAAGTCCGCCAGCAGGAGCCCGCTATCCGCCACCTGGGACGCGCCACGTGCCAGTATCTCCTCTCCCCCTGCTACGACAGCGTAGTAGGTTCGTGGAAACAACTCCTTTTTCTTTGTCCGGCTCCATAGCTAAATGGTTAGCATGCTCGCCTTTGGTCACAGGGGTCCCGGGTTCGATTCCCGGCAGCGTCGGGAATTTTAACCATAATTGGTTAATTCCGCTGACACGGGGGCTGGACGAATGTGTTGTCTTCATCATCATTTTATCCTCATCACGAAGCGTAGGTCGCCTACGGGAGTCCACTCAAAAGACCTGCACCAGGCGAGCTGAACTTGTCTTCGGGCACTCTCGGCACTAAAAGTCATACGCCATTTTTTTCTTTTTCTTTACAGATAAGCTTTCAACTTGTACGAGTCTCATATATTATCCATTCCTCCGACATCGTCCTTGTCTAATTCTCCTTTTTCTTTTACATTTAAACAACAATTAAAACCCGCGTTTCGCCAATATTGGGATATTTCTCTTCGACGGCACGCATGAAACATATAATTACAGTATTCTTGAGTTAGTCAGTTATATATCATTTTGTAGGGTTTTGTATATTTCATGCATAACTTAATAATTCTGGGATCGGAAATCACTTTTCACAGCTGAAAGCTTGGCTATCTCATAGGCGTATTTTCGACTAGCTATTTGCAATGGTTGAGAAGACGAACTTCTGTCTGAGTTTGTTCTTTATATGGCCATATAGGTGATCTAGCTTTACGGATTCTGTGAAGGTACTGATGGAATTTGTCATGGTTTATAAGAATTATGCAAGGATGAATGAGAGTAGTATATTGGTGTGTTTTCGGAACAGAGAGATTTCCATTTATTGGTGAGGCTTTTGTAAAGTAGACAATCTGTTCCAGAGGAGTTTGAATACTCTTAAGTTTATACTTACATATGGACAGTGAGAGCTTGTGGAATCGACTTTCGCTAGAAAATCGGCTTATTCATTTTTCGTAATATTCGATGTGTCCTCTGATTCAGTGTATTGTGGTCCGGTTGTCCTTTAGGCCTGTAGTGTTTGTTTGGGGAGGCTATTATTCGACCTTCTCTATGCATGGTCTAACCAGTTCGATATGTTATTTCACAAAGCGTTAGCATCAGGAGGGGCATCCGGCCGAAAAACTAATACAGGTTCAGATGCACGACATAGAACGCACCCGCCACCTCACCAAGGTGAGAGATAAAATGATACAGAAAGAGAGAATTATTATTATTATTATTATTATTATTATTATTATTATTATTATTATTATTATTATTATTATTATTATTATTCATAGCCAGCATTGAGGCATTCGGCTCAAAGGGTTCCAGGTTCGATTTCCGGCCGGTCGGGGATTTTAATCACGTCTGATTAATTCTTCTGGCTCGAGGATTGGGTGTTCATGTTTGTCCGAACACTCTCCTATTTATATTCAGACAACCCACCACACTACCAAGCACCACATAAACACGAAATAATGAATGCATCTCTCCACATGGAAGTGGTGTCGGGAAAGGCATCCTGCCGTAAAACAGGGCCTATCCATATGTGCTACACAGTTCGCACCCGTAGCCCCATAAGTGTGGGAAAAGCTATAGAAGAAGCAGAATCAATTATTATTATTATTATTATTATTATTATTATTATTATTATTATTATTATTATTATTATTATTATTATTATTATCGATGATGTTATAAGTTTTGTGTCCCAATAATTATTTTTATGGCGTTTCGGAGACAACGAGATGTCGGAGTTCTTGCAGGTGCCGGTAAATCTACAGACGCAAGATTGACGTATTTGAGCACTTTCAAATACCACCGGACTAAGCACAAGGATCGAACCTCCCAAGTTGGGGTCAGAAGGCCAGCACCTCAATCGTCTGAGCCACTCAGCCCCGCAAGCCTAATTTTAACGACCAGATGTCTTTCTTGACACCAACCGCTTGTAGAGGGATGTATTCACTGCAGGGTGTTGCTTTGGTGGTTTGTAATCTGAATAGGCGAACACAAACACTCTCATCGAAGTAGAGGAATTAGCCAGGTCCATCCCAGCTTAGAAACAAGCCCAGTACCCATTGAACCGAAGGCTATTGTGCTAAATATTCAGCCAAGCAGTCAGATATCTTTTTAAATGTCATATTTTAGCCTGCGCATAATCATGTATCAACATTGTACCTCGCCATCTATATATATAAAAGCAAGTCGGGCTGGAGCGATGTATATATAAATATTTAAAAATGAAAAAAGACGTGAATTAATGAGGCACTTCCAGAAATCTCAGAAATTTGAAACTTGGTACGAGGGAAACTGATGACCCCAGGATCCCTAGAAAAATCGGAAATTCTCAAAATTCCCTGAAGGGGGCACGCTGGGGGGGCTCAAATTTTGGGCTCAGCATAAGAACACAGTCGTATAGTATATCCAAAACGATAACCTATAGGTTCCGTGGGCTTAAAAATTTTCGGGAATTTCCTCATTTTTATCCCCCATCCCCCCAAATCAAGATGGCGGCACAACCTGCCAGACGAGGTAGACAATTGAAATTTGGTGAAATTATAGCTTTTGGTCCCTAACCGACGGGAAAATTCCAATGTGTTCAAATTTTTCACTTTTTAACCCCAAAGATATCGAAATATGGAGGCAATTTTAATGACTGCGCAGACATTCCTTTTGAGCTATTTTTTGGCTAAACGGTAAGTCGTATCACAAAACGGATGGCACAATGTCCCTTCAATTCGGAGTGATCTACAACTTTGGTCCTGTGACATTTTGTCGTATCTCTCTCCCTTATACGTTAAATTTGGCCGTATTTCTGGATTGTTCGTAAATTTGGTGATTTTTACAAGTATATTTTATTGTTTGACACACTTATAAGAATGATAGGATCATCACGTTGTGTGCGCACATTGGCACGATTAAGGGACATATGTGTACCAAATTTCATGATTCTAGCTTATACATAAGTAGGCAAAATGTAATGTAAAATGTTAAAAATGCACCCAAATTTCACCCTATTCAAAATTTGAACTCAATTTACCCCCTTAATATGGGAGATACTAGGAAATGGTTTAGAAACAAACATGTAGAGCGATAAATGAGACGTCTGATGGCGCAAACCGTTTCTTAATATCATAAACCGTTCAGGAGATATGAATCTCGAAGTGGAAGTCTGCAATTTTCAACGTGCTCATGCTTATCCGTCATCTATATAAATAAAATTGTTTCTGTTTGTCTGTTTGTCTGTCTGTTTGTCTGTTCCACCATCACGTCGAAACGGCTGGATAGATCTCAACCAAGCTTCATATTTAGAGTATACTGACCCCGGTGAAGGTTTCGATATGCATATCATTTTAAAATCTTTGAAAAGACGGGGGTTTTATAGGAAAAACGGTTTTCCTCCATTTTCTCTTATACTATTATAGGCAAAATATCGAATTTGTCGTATAAGGACGAGACAAAGCTCAATTTAATCCTCTTGACGCAAAGAACAAAACTCGGTAAGCCCTACGGGCCCGAAAACCATGTTTTAAGGCCCTAAAACCAACCGTTACGGAGATATTGGCACCACACTAACCCTGCTCTAGGAATCGGATAAAGAAATGAACTGCCGTAACCATGGCAACGTCAGCTCCAGGATTCTAGAGCAGTGAGATTATGCATGTACGTTTGGGCATAGCTGTCAACCAAAATAGGTACAAATAAGACTTAATATCTGGGAAAAAAATATACTGTTGTGTAAGGCACTCATAGGACTCCTTTGGGCGGGGATGGAAAGGGGGTGAAGAACGAGTGTAAAAATCTATATAAATAAAATTGTTTCTGTTTGTCTGTCTGTTTGTCTGTTCCACCATCACGTCGAAACGGCTGCATGGATCTCAACCAAACATTGTATTTAGAGTATACTAATCCCGGGGAAGGTTTAGATATGCATATCATTTTAAAATCCTTGAATAGACGGGGTGTTTATAGGAAAACCACAGTGGTTTTCCTCTATTTTCTCTTATACTATTGATTTTCTGTAAACTTCGTTTACCGTACGTGAAACGTCTCTTCATTATAAACAACTTTCGTTATGTTCATAATTTACCTTACTCTTCACATGACGGAGAAATTTACAATTTTCTGCTGGTATCATGCTCTGCATTTAGTGACCGACAGACCGACAACGCACCTACAGGTTACCATGGCAACGTCTCTGACTGCATGCCAGTAGGGAAGTAACGTATTGCCATTTTCCTCATCATGCTTTTAAATTCGTGGTTGTTCCTTGGGTAGATGGCAAGAGAGGCATCAATCGGCTCATCTGCGGGATATTGGCGGAATATCGTTGGAGGTTATAACCGCCCTCGAATAGATTAAGTAATAACACCATTAGTCATCTTCATATTTGTTTACCTAAGAATCACTGAACCTAAATTTCTCCTCTGTTAGCGCTTTATTATATCCATAACTCACGGCATTTATTTATTTGTCGTTATCCGGCTGTCCTCAGTTATAATCCATTTTCTATTAGTTTCAACATTCTTAACTGTATTATTTTCTTCCTTAATTACGCCGTATGTACGTGAATGCTAGAAACTACTGGATGCATTTCCACCAAGATTCGTATTTAGAATACACCTGTCCTTGATAGGTTTCAGGGCAAATATTGTTTCTAAATCCCTGAACTAACTGGGGGTTTATACGAAACCGAAACAGTGATTTTGCACTTCCAAAAAATATACACAACAAAAGTTTATGGAAGTCTACCTACCTTGGTAGAAATTAATGTCTAAACCTTTTTTTCTCATGTGCATCATTTCGATACGAGGATCAATAAGGGAGATATCATTAAAGGACCGTTTTTCTGTACAAGTCGCATCGGACTTAACTCACGAGCGGGTGCGTGTAAAGCGTATTCCTTACAACTTGAAAACTACTGAAGACATTCGAAACAAAATTTATATTTAGCATCCACCTGTCCAAAGGTAGGTTTTAAACGTAAATAACATTTCATGTTCCGGAATGGACTGGCGGTTTATAAGGAACCGAAATGGTGATTTTACTCTTCCACAATATATACAGAACAAGACCAACCTGACTGGAAATCGACCAAACCTGATGGAATTCCACCTCTAAACCTTTTTTTTCATGTGCATTTTTTCGTCAGGAGGATTAATAAGGGAGATATCATGAATGGTCACTTTTGCAGGTTAAGTCCAGCGGACATAGCCCAAAAGGTGTTTTACATGGAGCAGATTCCTTATCTATATAAATCAAATCGTAACGACTGTGTACCTCTACACTGACTATTTTGGCGAAATTTTCGTACAGCTTTCCGTTTAACGGGTAATAATAACAATCTCCATAATTTTTGATTTCCTGAAAGTCCTAATTTTTACCCGCCTCGCCCAAAATCCACATTGTGGCATAATCTGCCAGAAGAATAAGAAGATAATTGAAATTTGACAAAATTATACGTTTTAGCCTGTAACGAATGAAAAATCCTATATCATTAAATTTTTCATTTTTTATCCCCGAAGAATATCGAAATATGGAGGCAATTTTAATGATGGTGCAGACCTTCGGAAATTCCTATCACGTAACGGATTGCACAATCTCCGTTCAATTTGGAATGATCTACAACCTTGGTCTTATGACTTTATGCCGTATCTGTATCCCTTTTACGTTTGATTTTTCTCTATTAATCGATGTTAAGTCAATTTGGAATTTTCACATGCATTATTCATACTTTCAATTACTTATATGAAATACAGAATCATCAAACTCTTCACGAAAATTGGCCCACTCAGTAGCCATATGTGAGCCAAATGCTACGTATGTAGCTGTCACATTATTATCCGAAAAGTAATGTAATGTGAGATGATCTTACAAAACCTTTACCCTGTTCCACGTTTCTAAATCTGACCCAAGAATAGATGACATATCATTGGACCAGCCATTTAGGCCACTAAATCCGGCGTGTCTTATGGTATAATCCTTTGTCGATATGACGTACGTTTAGTAGCAGTTAATCTGTAAATGAAGGTCTTCAATATTGTAAACACGCATATACTTTCGTATGTCGATCTATATATATTCACTGATGTCGATTTAGCGATCGAGAAAGGGTCGGTCTGCTATTGTAATCAGTACTCCCCACACCGACTTTGACTGGCAGTAGGAAAGGGTTCCTTCTCCAACTCCTGTGTAACTGTCATTAGTAAGGAAGGCCTACAATTGTAATGAATAGTTCCCTTCTCGATTTGACTTGCAGAAGGTAAGTGAGCATGCAGTTTTGTTTAAAACTCCCCTACCCGATTGTGTTTGGCAGTAGGCAAGGGTGCCCGCCATTATAAAGAAATGTACTCATCTAAAATGTGACTGGCATTAGGCATAGTGGCCTGCTATTTTGATGGAAACTCACCAACTTGGTGTGACTGGCAGTACGCTGGCTGGCAGTAGGAAAAGGGGCCTGTCATTATAATGATAACTGCACAACTCAATTTCGAGTGATAGTAGGGTAATTGCCTGCCATTATAATAAAAACTGTAATCTGTCTGGAGGTAGGAAAGGGGGGCTGCCATTTTAACGAAAACTCCCCAAATCGATTCTGTCCGCATAGTAGGCAATGGGGCCTGCAATTATAATGTAAACTTCCCAACCTGATTGTGAATGCCAGTAGGCAAGTGAGCCTGCCGTTATATCACAAATCCGTAACAAACACTTTACATTGGAAACGTACGGGGACCTCCCCATGCTCTTTCTCGGATAACGCTAAGAGACATGCAATTTTAAAACTATCTTATTTACTGCATGTACACTATTTACTTCGATATTCGAATACAATGTAGAATACCGTAGCGAAGCACGGGTACATTCGCTAGTCGGGAATATAGCGTCTCTTTCCTTTAAAACTGTATACAACCGGGCGAGTTGGCCGTGCGATTAGGGGCGCCGAGCTGTGAGCTTGCAGTCGGGAGATAGTAGGTTCGAGCCCCATTGTCGGCAGCGCTGAAGATAGTTTTCCGTGTTTTACCATTTTCACTCCAGGAAATGCTGGGGATGTACCTTAATTAAGGTCACGGCCGCTTCCTTCCCACTCCTAAGCCTTTCCAATCCCATTATCGCCATGACACCTATCTGTGTCAGTGAAACATAAAACAAATTTAAAACAAGTATAATCACAAAGTTGCTCTGATGTAGGCGTAGAAAATCCAACGGAGCGTCCACTTCAGGTAGCTGAATTGTGAGTTCTAGAATTTGAACTCTAGATACCTAAGAAATGTAGCTCCATTTTCTTACCAGTTTCACCAGGAATGGCTGGATGAACAGGTAATAACCTTCAAAAATATTCAAGGATATTTGTTGAAAGTTGTAAGAATTATTATGCAAGAGACTTGTTAGTTTAATCCTAAAACCCATCATTTGCTTTTTGACGCGTGATAGAATTCTGTAATTCACTAGGCAAACCAGCTTATAACCTGCAAGGACAGTAGCAGACAATGATTCTGCAATGCAACAGCACGAGCAAAAGGCCAAGTATGTCCGCTAGCCTTTCCTTAATATTCTTCCTAACACGTGATGTGTCCTTTGAAATAATGAGTACTTGTTTTACAGCATTATTACACTTGTACTTTCGTGACTGCCCTTTTCTAAACGATTAAGATTATAACTTATAAATACAGATGACTAGAATTCAAGTACTTAGATGACAGCTATTTGAGACGTGTGTTCATTATCGATCAATGTTTAGCAGCTTTTCTGACAGTAGGCAACCCCATTTCCAATTCGTAAAATTGTATAAGTCCGCCTCTGTGGTGTAGTGGTTAGCGTGATTAGCTGCCACCCCCGGAGGTCCGGGTTCGATTCCCGGCTCTGCCACGAAATTTGAAAAGTAGTACGAGAGCTGGAACGGGGTCCACTCAGCCTCGGGAGGGCAACTGAGTAGAGGTGGGTTCGATTCCCACCTCAGCCATCCTGGAAGTGGTTTTCCGTGGTTTCCCATTTCTCCTCCAGGTAAATGCCGGGATGGTACCTAACTTAAGGCCACGGGCGCTTCCTTCCCTCTTCCTTGCCTTTCCCATCCAATCTTCCCATCCCTCCACAAGGCCCCTGTTCAGCATAGCAGGTGAGGCCGCCTGGGCGAGGTACTGGTCATCCTCCCTAGTTGTATCCCTCGACCCAGAGTCTGAAGCTCCAGGACACTGCCCTTGAGGCCGTAGAGATGGGATCCCTCGCTGAGTCCGAGGGAAAACCGAACCTGGAGGGTAAACAGATTACGAACGAACGAATACAGTTAGATAACAGCTATTTGAGACGTGTGTTCATTATCGATCAGTGTTTAGCAGCTTTTCTGACAGTAGGCAACCCCATTTCCAATTCGTAAAACTTTATATCAGTATTTGTTTAATACTCTTCATAGAAAAGTATTCACTTCAATATACAAAGTCTTATTGGGTGGGCTAGTTGTTTTACGTCGCACTGACACAGATAGGTCTTACGGCGACGATGGGACAGGAAAGGGCTAAGAGTGGGAAGGAAGCGGCCGTGGCCTTAATTAAGGTACAGCCCCAGCATTTGCCTACAAAATCTTATTAACATAGGCATTATTTTCATATTATACGGAAGCACTTTAAACAAATAAATTACCGAGCTCGATAGCTTAAGTGCGGCCAGTTTCCAGTATTCGGGAGATAGTGGATTCTAGTCCCACTGTCGTCAGCCCTGGAGATGGTTTTCCGTGGTTTCCCGTTTCCACACTACGAAAATGCTGGGACTCTACCTTAATTAAGGACACGACCGCTTCCTTCCCACTCCTAGCCGTTTCTTGTCCCATTGAAGCCATAAGACCTATCTGTGCCAATGCAACGTAAAAACTTGTAACAAACAAAAAATGTGTATTAATACTGCCTCTGTAAATTATTTTAAAAAGCACAGTGTGTGAGCTGTGTCGTCCACACGTTGTTCGTGATAACCTGCTTGGACGGGCAACCTACAAATAAATTGTTTACTAATCGACTTCTGTACTTTTTGAATCTTAATGTGATACTTAGATTTTTTACCATACAGGAAACAACTCAAAACCTACCTAAGAACATATAGTATGGTCGAACGTTTACGAGTTACAACCATTGGGAATCGTGCATGACTTATCCATGGGAGAACCGTACGTTACTTGGGCCAAGGAGGAAGAACAGACTTCATAGAACTCGTAATAGGTAGATAGTAAATTGAATCATATTAATAAGACGAATTTTTCCTGATTTGAAAATCAGTACAAAGGGATCCCCTCCATTCCAGCTGATAAGATAAACAGCCTTAACTTGCAAAGTTGGACCATAGCGATCTTTTCTTTTTTTCTTTTTTTTCTCTTTTTAGGTCTACTGTCCACCCCACACATCCGCCTACCCCCAACTCCCACCTCCCGATTACTTCCCACATTTTTTGAATACCCCGTACGGTCTTTAGAATGGTAACCTGCAAGATGCTGCAAATAAGTCTGGCATTCTAGGAGTATTCTGAGGGTCTGGACTGGCATTTAAAGGGTCTGTATAAAAGCATACCTTTTCTTGGAACGTATCGTATCTCGGGCTGTTGGGTTTGCAATAGATCTGTCTCGCATCAGTTATTAAGGTCGTTTCCGGAGTTTACAAACATCTCATTACATGGAGAATTACCGAGAACATCTTATCGCTGAAAGAAGGAAGATATCTTTGTTTACTTGGGTGTTGTAACTGATAGTGTTGATTCTATTCCCCCACAGTGTGTTTGTGATTGTGATGAGCTTTGAAAAGAAAGTGAAATCCCTATTTCTCAGAAAAATATGTTGTTCTGAAGGGAAATGAAGGAGAGAGAACTTTTAACGCCTTGATCGTGACTTACAATGCTACCGAAATAATTATACAAGATTGTTTGTAAAGTTTTATGGCCAATAAGAGAGTGGCTCGGCCTTTTTAATGTTTACTACAACAGTCCTGTAGGAGGGAACTGTTTTCAGTAGATTTTATCACTTGGTCAGACTTGCAGCTCTCGCTTCCGTAGAAATTGTTCGTGTCGAACAATGGTCAGTCGACCTAGTTCGATTTTCTTTTATAGAAAAAACACCGAGATTTATTTATTTCGACTCAATCTACAGACTTTTATTTACTAAGAACGCTCTTGTCCTATATAGACAACGTTAGATTCCCATACCTTGTAGTTCACTGATATTTAGAACATACAAAGTAATATGTACACTCTGAAGCGAAAATAAAATCCTCCTCGTTTTTAAAATCTTACTAAGTTCTAATTTACCGGTCGGAAGTACAAAATGACATAAATTACATTTAGACGATATTTAATGCCATAAATTCCCAATAGTCCGCCTCTGTGATGTAGTGGTTAATGTGGTTATCTTCCACCCCCGGAAGCCAGGGTTCGATTCCCATCTCTGCCACCAAGTTTGAAAAGTGGTACGAGGGCTGGAATGGAGTCCATTCAACCTCGGGAGGTGAACTGAGTATAGGGAGGTTCGGTTCCCTTATCAGCCATCCTCGAAGTGGTTGTCTGTGGTTTCTCAATTCTATTCCAGGCAAATAGCGGGATGGTACCTAACTTAAGGCCCCACGACCACTTACTTCCCTCTTCCATGTCTATCCCTTCCGATCTTCCCAACCCCTCATAAGGCACCTGTTCAGCATAGCAGGTGTAGCCACCTGAACGAGGTACTGGTCCTCACCCCAATTGTATCCCCGTACCAAAGTCTCATGCTCCGGGACACTGTTCTTAAGGCGGTAGGCGGGAACCGTCGCTGAGTCCAAGGGAGAAACCAACCCTGGAGGGTAAACGGATTAAGATAGAATGAAGAAAGTCAGTATCCATTACTAAAAACAAAAACTCTATAAACTCTAAACTTACAAAACATTGTAATATAAAAATACAACATGGCGCTACGAAGAAAACGCTGCTCAGCGCAAAGTTCCACAGATTATGAGGCAATGCGTGGTCGGTACGAAGAAGCATCGCGGGCGTTATTCATGGCTTTCTAGAAAGGGGCCGGTGTCTGAAATTGTTCTCGCGTAGGTTGAGTGAACCTCGAACCAGGCCTGGTTTCCAAGTACAAATTCCTGACCTGGTCGGGAATCGAAGAACCTGGGGCTTCTGAGTAAGAGTCAGGCCCCGTATCCCACTACGACGGGGCTAGTCATTATACCATACAACTCACAGACTGTGTTAGTCTTTGTCACAAGAATTAATTCATTACAACAAAGTTACTAAGAGACAAGAAACATCTCACGCATCACGCACCCATATGAAACATGTTGAACTTACGGGCAAGACACAGCAGATCTCATCAACTGTCTATGATACTGACCCGCAAGGCGTTCCTCTCGGAAAATCTACTCTAGTCATAACATACACAGTAGCGTTTTTGTTTTTCTATTTTCCTCTTTACCTCACGTCACATCGACACAGACGGGTCTTAGGACGAAAATGGGATAAGACAGGGCAATAAATGGGGAGGAAGTTGTAGCCTTAATTAAGGTAACCTGAGGATTAATGGAAATATTCGAAAAATGTCCAAGTTCTTCGAAAAGATTTAATAAAGGGCTACGTAAAACAACTGATAGGAAATCTGTCACCTGGACGACAGTCATAAATGCAGCTCAGTGGTCACTGATTGACGGTGTGAAAATGGGAAACAACGGAAATCAATTTTCAGAGCTGCCGACACTGGGATTCGAGCCAACGATCTCAGAGCTACGTGAACCAAACCGCGTGTCCCACTCGCATTAGCCAATAGCCTATGTATTCGCTTATTTCCGCCCCTCTTTCACTGAGTGAAATTTCTGGCAAATCGGGCCGTTACACTTGGCGCGTTCCCCTCGTACGTCCAATGCTACTTTAAGCAAATTATAACTACCCATGAGAAAGAAACTGACTCCAACAAGTAACTCATTAACTTCTTCTTCTTCTTCTTCTTCTTCTTCTTCTTCTTCTTCTTAATCCATTTACCATCCAGGGTTGGTTTCTTCCCTCAGACTCAGCGAGGGATCCCACCTCTTCCGTCTCAAGGGCAGTGTTCTGTAGCGAGACACATTGGGCCGGGGATACAACTGGTGAGGAGGACCAGTAGCTCACCCAGGCGGCCTCACCTGCTATGCTGAACAGGGACCTTGTGGGGGGGGATGGGAGGATTAGAAGCGATAGACAAGCAAGGAAGCGGCCGTGGCCTGAAATTTGGTACCATCACGGCATTTGCCTGGAGGAGAAGTGGGAAACAACAGAAAAACACTTCGAGGATGGCTAAGGTGAGAATCGAACCCCACTCTACTCTGTTGACCACCTGAAGCTGAGTGGACCCCGTTCCAGCACTCGCATCACTTTCCTAGTTTCGTGGCAGAACCTGGAATCGAACCCATGCCTCCAGGTAGGCAGCTAACCACACTAACCAGTACACCACAGGGGCGGACATCGTCATGGTTAATGTGGCAAATATGAGGGAAATCATCCCATTTTACCTAAGTTTTGAAATGTATAAAAACACAAGGAAAAATCGATATAGCCTTTTATTTCATTTTTCATAAAACTACTTTGAAATCATTTAAAAGACCGAGTAAGCAATTGATTGATTGATTGATTGATTGATTGATTGATTGATTGATTGATTGATTGATTGATTGATTGATTGATTGATTGATTGATTGATTGATTGATTGATTGATTGATTGATTGATTGATTGATTGATTGATTGATTGATTGATTGATTGATTGATTGATTGATTGATTGATTGATTGATTGATTGATTGACGTAAAATATCGTAGGCATTCATTGACAGACGTCTTGGAGTCAAACTTACAGGATTTCATTTCAAATAGCCAGCTTTTCTGCAAGACAGTTCTAAAGAAGAAGTTACAGGCAGAATCTCTACCGAGCGAGTCGGCCGTGAGGTTAACGGCGCGCGACTGTGAGTTTCGATTCGGGAGACAGTGGGTTCGAACCCCACTGTTGGCAGCCCTGAAGATGGCTTTCTGCGGTTTCCCATTTTCACACCTGGCAAGTGCTGCTGCTGTACATTAATTAAGCCCACGGCTGCTTCCTTCTCACTCTGAGCCTTTTCCTACCCTATCGTTACCATAAGACCTATCTGTGTCGGTGCGACGTAAAGCAACTTGAAATTAAATTTTTAAAATCAGAATCTCTATTTTAAAGGTAGTTTCTGCACGGATATTGCACTTTGTGGCATATATTTATCACTACCGTAGACCATTTAATATGCTCTAAAATGTCAAAAGTAAAACGACAAACATATTCTGAGGACAGCTGTAGGTTTGTGTAAAGTGATAAAACTTCATTTTTTTTCTAGTTGCTTTACGTCGCACCGGCACAGATAGGTCTTATGGCCACGATGGGACAGGAAGGGGCTAGGAGTGGGAAGGAAGCGGACGTGGCCTTAATTAATGTACAGCCCCAGCATTTGCCTGGTTTGAAAATGGGAAACCACGGAAAACCATTTTCAGGGCTGCCGACAGTGGGGTTCGAACCTACTATCTCCCGAATACTAGATACTGGCCGCACTTAATAAAACAAAATGATCTCAGTTCCGCTAGAACTTGTTGCTGAAGGTCTGTGCGCATCTGAAGGGAGAATATACAGTACTACAATGTAAAAGAACGGGATGAAGTTTCAACATAATGTTGACATTAAGATAACAGTATAATGTAATTCAGTGTCATCACCTGGGGACCGCGACCCAGAGTGTCCTTGTTCTACTGACGAGCTCCGGGTTCGAAAGGTCACGGGGGGAGAGAGAGCAGAATACAAAATGTCAGGAGAGATGTTGCTCTACTGATAGGTCCTCAGTGTTACTATTAGACTCATTACACACACCAGATATGATCATTAACTGTCTCTCAGTCCTTGAACTGGTCAGGGAACTTAATTCAATTCAAAAATTAATTTATGCCGCCTCTGTAGTGTACCTGTTAGTGTGATTAGCTGCCACCCCCGGAGGCCCGGTTCGATTCCAGGTTCTGCCACGAAATTTGAAAAGTGGTACGAGGGTTAAAACGGGGTCCCCTCAGCCTCGGGAGGTCAATTGAGTAGAGCGGGGTTCGATTCCCTCCTCAGCGTCATCGAGGTGGTTTTCCATTGTTTCCCACTTCTCCTCCATGTAAATGCCGGGATGGTATCTAACTTAAGGCCACGGCCACTTCCTTTCCGCTCCCGTGTCTATCCTTTCCAATCTTCCCACCCCCCTCCCGTGAGGTACTGGTCCTCCTCACCAGTTGTATAATCGACCCAAAGTCTCGCGCTCCAGGACTCTGCCCTTGAGGCAGTAGAGGTGGGATCCCTCGCTGAGGCGGAGGGATAACCAACGGATTAAGAAAGAAAGAAAGAAGAAAGGAGATTGTTGTACAAATTAAAAAGCAAACGTAAAGACACCTCCATAGAGGCAGAGGGGTGGAAGGTAAAGGCTTCCACTATCTGCAACCTCAGCACTTGATGGGCTAGAGGGGTTTGCTCTACATTCGGCCGCCTGTGGCCCAGGCACCTCCGGAAGTGGAAATCTCGTTTCGTAAATTTTTCAACTTCCTGACGGAGAATCGAACTCACGTCCTTCCGGGTGAACTGAACACGCCTTCACCGCCTCGACCAGGGAGCCCCTCAGTACAATTTAAAACTGCAGAAAATCATGTTGGTAACGTTTTACTGCAGTCAATATTTAATACCACAAACAATGTCCGGCTCCATGGCTAAGTGGTTAGCGTGCTGGCCTTAGGTCACAAGGGCCCCGGGTTCGATTCCCGGCAGGATCAGGAATTTTAACCATCATTGGTTAATTTCGCAGGCACGGGGCTGGGTGTAAGTGTTGTCTTCATCATCATTTCATCCTCATCACGACGCGCAGGTCGCCTACGAGCATCAAATCAAAAGACTTGCACCTGGCGAGCCGAACATGTACTCGGATACTCCCGGCACTAAACGCCATACGCCATTTCATGTTACCACAAACAAGGAATTCCACTTAATACAGATTTAGAAAGATGTCCTTTCCAACCCAGTAGCAAGTAAATACGCATACAACCATTAGTATATAATATTATAGCATACAAAAGAACATATGACGCTATGGGTTTTGGCCTCTCAGGTGACCGCTGCTCAGCCCAAATTCCTCCAGATTACGAGATGACACGTGCCATTTGTAAAAAGTGTGGCTATAGAATCAATTAAAACATGCGTTTTTACTATAAAGCGTAATGTTAAAATATCCTATGTTGCTAGAGTGCCCACGTCTGTGGTGTAGTGGTTAGTGTGATTAGCTTCCACTCCCGGAGACCCGAGTTCGATTCCCGGCTCCGCCACGAAATTTGAAAAGTGGTTCGAGGGCTGGAACGGGGTCCACTCAGCCTCGGGAGGTCAAATGAGTAGAGGGGGGTTCAATTCCCTCCTCATCCATCCTGAAAGTGGATTTCCGTGGTTTCCCACTTCTCCTCCAGGCAAATGCCGGGATGGTACCTAACTTAAGGCGACGGCCGCTTCCTTCCCTCTTCCTTGTCTACCCCTTCCAATCTTCCCATCCCCCCGCAAGGCCCCTGTTCAGCATAGTAGATGAGGCTGCCTGGGCGAGGTACTGGTCATCCTCTCCAGCTGTACCCCAGACTTAGAGTCTGAAGCTCCGGGACACTGCCCCTGAGGTGGTAGAGGTGGGATCCCTCGCTGAGTCCGAGGGAAAAACCGATCCGGGAGGGTAAACAGATGAAGAAGATGATGTTGCTAGAGTTTCGACCTATTTATTACACGTTAAAATAATAAAATTTGTTAGTATGTTGTCTGACTTGCCGCAGAATTCGTGTTCGCGTGTCAAATGTTATTACGTCAAACCAAAAATTATTTAAATTTAACTGTTTTTAATGAATTTTTCATTGATGTCTGCAAAATAAAATCATGAGACATTCAGACGAATGGATTTAAATATAATGCAATCTAATACCTAAATGAAGTCAGATGATGAGTTTCATGATGATTTTAAAGGAAATTGCCGGTGGCATACTAGAGAGTATAACGTAATAAAGAAAACTGACACGCTAATAGGCAAAGGTTTGCCATCCCTGCCCTAGACCATGAGACCAACCATTACGCCGTATAACTTCACAGAAATATGCTCGCTCTCACTAAGGGTGGGTGACTTGTAACTGTGTTAGTCTTGGTTACAAGAATCAATGAATTAAAACGAAATTACTAACAGATCGCGTACCCTCGCAAAACACGCTTGATCTACGGACAAGGGAAAGCAGATCTTATCAACCAACCTGTGATACTGACCCGCAAGACATTTGTCTTGATAAGATAAGATAATAACCAACACGAAAGCTTATATGTCGTACGGAGTCACAGCATTTTCTCTCCTGTCTAGTCCGTGAGAGTACCGTTACTCAACTCGCCCGCATCTTTTTGTCAGAGAGTGGCCCGCCCCACCTCTTCAGGGTGGACAATGGAAACTACGTTTATGATGATACTGTTTGCAATTGACCAGACACATGAACTAGAGATTTTTCCACATTCTCTTCAAAAAGATGTTTGGCAACTCATGCATGCCTCTGGCTGTTTTCAGCCATCTTCACAGCCTCAAGATAATTCAGTCTATCTCAGAGAGCTGGAGACTCCATATAGCCTAAACACAGACTAACCACGTGCGCATAGTGCTACTATCTTTTGCGAAACATTCACTAACTCACTCTGCACCACCCTACAGAAAGTTAAACTATACTTTACAAGACTGGAAAAAAACTAATAAAAATATACTAGTTAACCTAGTTTTCATTAGTTTTACAGAGATTCCAATCACGCATATGGACACATGTCTCCAACTTAACATGTCTACATTTCCAACTATCCTTCTCGATAACTCGAAGCTCCTCTCGAAAGAGCATCGAGCGGAACTTCCCACCCTGTATTTCTCACTAGTACTCAGAAACTATTCATCTCAACAGCAAAATGCCTTATACTGTTTCTTTCGTCCCACTAACTACTGTACTTTTACGGTTTTTGGAGACGCCGCGGTGCCGGCATTTTCTTCCCGCAGGAGTTCGTTTACGTGACGGCAAATCTGCTGACACGGGGTTGGCGTATTTGAGCACCTTCAAATACCACCGAACTGAGCCAAGATCGAATCTGCCAATTTTGGCTCAGAAGGCCAGCACCTTAACCGTCTGAGCCACTCAGCCCGGCAGGATGCACTTGAATACCAACAAGCCTTCAATCTCTTTATTTTTACTACACCACGCCCTCTAGGATACAGAACAGAACCGAGCGAGTTGACTCCACGGTTCAGGCCGTGTAACAGTGAGCTTGCATTCGGAGATGATGAATTCCCCACCATCGCCAGCCTGAAGAAGGTTCTCCTTGGTATTCGATTTCACACCAGACAAACTCTGGGGCTGTACTTTAATTAAATCCCAAGGCGCTTCCTTTCCAGAACTAGCGCTCCCCCATCCCCTCCTATTATTACTGAAAACCTAATTTCAGTTAAATCTGAGTTCAACCATTAGCAAAAAAGAAAATTCGCGTATAGAACAGATGATTCAGTGGTTCATACTGTCAAATCTTCGCACTTACAGTATACACACATCTAGCAGAACATAAAAAAATAGAATTCCGGCACCACGACATCTCCATAAACTCAAGAGTATTTGGTTGCACGTAAACCCATTAACATTATTATTAGTTTTTCTTTCTTTCCTTCTTAATCCGTTTACCCTCCAGGATTGGTTGTTCCCTCGGACTCAGCGCGGGATCCCACCTCTACCGCCTCAGTGTCAGTGTCCAGAAGCGTGAGACTTTGGGTCGGGGGATACAACTCTGAAGGAGAACCAGTGCCTTGTCCAGGCGGGCTCAACTGCTATACTGAACAGGGGCTTAGTAGGGGGATGGAAAGACTGGACGAGATAGAAAAGAAAGAGTGAAGGAAGCGGCCTTGGCCTTAAGTAAGGTACCATCCCGCCATTTTCCTTGAGGAGAAGTTGGAAATCACGGAAAACCACTTCGAGGATTGCTGAGGTGGGAATACAACACCCCACTACTCACTTGAACCACCGAGGCTGATTTGACCCCGTTCCAGCCCTCGTACCACTTTTCACATTTCGTGGCAGAGCCGGGAATCGAAACCGGGCTTCTGAGAGTGGCAGCTAATCACACTAACCACTACACCACAGAGTCGCTTCGCTTTGCTTCACTTCACTCCACTTCCCGTCAATGAAAAGCTCCGCGAAACACTAGCTAGCGGTACACACGTTGCTTCTCAGTACCACTGCGGCAGCCTATCCTCTGAACCATGCACCGCATACTTACACAAATCAGTAACACCAAAAATAAGAGCTGTTGGAATTTATCAAAATGCCAAACACTCTGCCAAGAGGCCGAATAGTCTTTCCACCTCCTATAATCAGACATCCAATTAACCACCTCCCAAATCATTCACCCCTTCACACCATGCCGAATCTTCTTGCCAGAGAGAGGGCGTTACCCTCTAGGTGGCCCACTACTGCCCCTCAGGGAGGGAAATGAAAACGTTCTCAATGACTACGACGGTCCTCTGAGCCACAGGAACTGTTCTAAATATAGGAATTCAGAACAAATTTGTAATACAGTATATTTATCCCGCCTGTTGGTTCTTTATGGCCTGACTCAGTGGTTAACCGATTCGAGTTACTGGTTGGAAAGAATGTCACTGTCAGAGTGTTAGCAAGCAGGATAGGAGACGGGGTGGTACATAATTTCAAATCACTAGATTGCGTGACAAAAGCCTGGCTTCATTTTCAAACCTCTCCGTAGGGATCATATAGATTGAAGGGATAAGATGCAATTGAGGGTGAACAGTCCGTTGGAAGGAGAAATTAAGCTTTGAACAGTCCCCTTGGTGTCAATCGCCGATCACCCTCTCCTTGTCCAACTCGTTAGCTGAATGGTCAGCGTACTGGCCTTCGGCTCAGAGGGTACCGGGTTCGATTACCGGCAGGGTCGGACATTTTAACGTTTATTGGTTAATTCCAATGGCCCGGGGGCTGGGTGTTTGTGTTGTCCTCAACATCCCTGCAACTCACACACCACACATAACACTATCCTCCGCCACAATAACACATAGTTACCTACATATGGCAGATGCCAACCACCCTCAACGGAGGGTTTACCTTACAAGGGCTGCACTCGGCTAGAAATAGCCACACGAAATTAATTAATTAACCATCTCCTTACGTCATCACAATGCACAACACATTGATCGCACTGTACACAGAAACACAATCACAAAATGATCTTCGTCAGTCAGGCAAAGAGTAACCATCTCCTTGACCAAAGATGGCGTACAGAAATAAGTGAAGATCGTTAACTGCCCATTATCACGGCCAATGAACTCGTATTCAAGAGCCTGGACAATAGCACACGCATTGATTTAACATATTAACTCCTCTTTACGCAAAAGTCCCGTAAACATCACCACAGGTTTTGCTTGAGAATACTTTAGTGGAGGTCTATGCACTGCAAAAAAAAAAAGGAGACTGATAACACATTCATTTCCCTTGCTGGAAGAGCCCTCTGGAACACCAGTTAGAAATTCTGCACAATTCACTTCTAAAGAAAATAGCTACAGTCTATGCACTGAACCACGAGGTTATAGTTGTATTAATTCAAATATGGGAATGTAGAGCAGACTGCTAAAATATTCACTCCTATTCACAGAAGAGACCGCCGGAACTCTAGCTAGCGGTACACACACTTTGCTTCCGAGTGCCACAGCGAAAGGCTTTGCACTGATCCAGTATATTACTGCAGATACCGTAATGTAGAGCAGACCAGTCGATTGGCCTCGAGCCAAAAGGTCAGCATTTCGCAAGACAAAAGACTAGAGCAGCCGGTGAATGTAACAGGACAATGGCTGCTAACAGGTAGCAATGTACTCACTCGGCCTTATAAATCATCTCGTCTAACATGTGGCGCGAATGTTTTAAGTGAAAGTTATATTATTTATGTGGGCTAGTCTCCAAAGCTTGTTTTATTGTTAGTGGCTCTTCTACGGGCAGTGCTTTGGAGCTAACCGCACGACCAACTCACCCGGTATTTTTTTAAGAATGTTTCAAGGTGTTCAGGGATTATAAGAAGGTCTGCATCTTATTATGAGTTGATTATTACCTTCATATTTTTACTCCTGAAATAGCATGCAACTAGAGTTTTTCCTATTGAATGAGCAATTAAAAACTGAAAAAAGTATATCTTCAACAGTTTACATCTGACTGAAAAACTCGGAGTTGTTCTTAAATATATGTTTATTTTTGAAAATTCTGCCAAATACCCAAAACTCTGAAAAAAGGGTATTTTCCCCGGAACATATAAAAATAAACATTATTTGTCAATAACTTTCCAACCAATTAGCTAATCAACTCCAAATGTTGTGTGGGACTATGCCTTATTAATGTGCGCTTATGTTTTAAATTTGTTTTTGATCAATTGTAATTTGCAAAAATTCAAAATTTCACTCATGACTCCCCTTAAGTAAGAAACCCACGGGAAACTGTCTCTTGAATGGTGTCCAATGGACCTCTAACCTACTTGTTTCGAACAGTGCCCGCTGCGTTCAAGGATCAAGCAACTAATACCCACGAGCTGGAAAACATATATGCAAGAACAGGGTTCAGAGATATTGCGTGCGTGCACCATTTTAGTATTACTTATTTTAAAAGATACATACGTTCACCCGCTACTCACCTCCACTGATCAACCAAGAGGATTAGAACGTGTTCCAAAACAAAGAGATCTTTCACTTGTTTGATTCAAAACCTAAAACCACCATGTCTTGGTTTAGAAACACCAAAATGCGAAGGTCAATATCAACCCGACGTGACCGAGCTCGATAGCTGCAGTCGCTTAAGTGCGGCCAGTATCCAATAATCGGGAGATAGTAGGTTCGAACCCCACTGTCGGCAGCCCTGAAGATGGTTTTCCGTGGTTTCCCATTTTCACACCAGGCAAATGCTGGGGCTGTACCGTAATTAAGGCCACGGCCGCTTCCTTCCCACTCCTAGCCTCTTCCTGCCCCATCGTCGCCATAAGACCTATCTGTGTCGGTGCGACGTAAAGCAATTAGCAATAAAAGCAACCCGACGTGAACTACATACGCACAGGGCTGCAGGAAAGAATCCCTGATTAACATATTTACTCTTCATGAAGAAATACGGAGCCCAAATTTTCACCCTGTTCCGGAACTGAAACGACAGAAAACATTTGAAGATTCACTAAAAACAGTCCGCCTAATGTTTTTAAGGTACTTCTCCAGCCAAACTAATTTTTGTTCAAAACTGGACTTACTTCTGTTCAAATAAGCATTCACCTTACTATGACATTGAGTTTTTTATTATAACTGCCCGCCTAGTGGCCATGATCGTTAAGGCGCTGAAGTGTAAACGGTTTGACACCGAGGTTAGCCGGTTCGAGTCCCGTTGGTCGAAAAAGATTTCACCTCCAGAATGTTGGCCGGCGGGGTAGGGGAGGTGGTGGTATACAATTTCTAATCACTAGATTGCGTGCCAAAAGCTTGGATTAAATTCCAAACCTCTCCGCAGTGCTCGTATGTAGTGAGGGCATATGACGCCGTTGATGGGGGATGGGGGCGTTAAGCCTTGAGCAGAGCCCTTGGTGCTATTCGAGAGAAGTAGGGTATGTGCCGGCACCCGGTTTCACCCTCTCCCTACTATCATACATCACGTCATTCATCTCATCTCATTAACTCCTCTGATGAGGTTGACGTCAGGAAGGGCATCCGGTCATAAAACCCCGCCACGACAGATTCATCTCACCTCATACCCAACCCCGTAGGAAACGGGACAAGGGTTTTTTATTATAACTGTTGAATGACTTTTATTTCATTAGTTTCTTTATGTATTACTGTTTTATATATACGTCTTTATTCTTTATACTCTCAAGCTGAAGATGACCTCAAGTAAGATCGAAACATGTCCTTTTATATAATGTTTTAGACAGACCATTTCTTAAATTATAGCAACTTTGTACTCAATAGGTGGAAATATACCTGTAAATTCGTTTTAAGAATGTTTATATATATTCAAGTCTACACGGAACCGATGATGAAATGCATTACATGTAACACCAACATTACATGTGCTACAGATCAAACCGGAAGACGCCTTTGACAGAGGTCTTTTCCGAAAAAAGATAGTGACGAAGGGGCTAACCAAGACGAACAACCGAAAAGAATTCATTGTGTCCCTTGGGCAGAAGAACGCAAACAGGCCCACTCAGAAAGAATGAGGGAATTCTGGGCTCAAAGCAAAGTTCACTGCCAAATGTAACAAGACTTAACGTGGTCCTCGATGGCCCCAGCGAAATAATAATAATAATAATAATAATAATAATAATAATAATAATAATAATAATAATAATAATAATAATAATAATAATAATATATGTCAACAATTGGTTAGCAGAAATACATGAAGATCTACAAGAAATGGGTATCGAGGACGAAACCATTCAAGATAGAATGAAATTTAGAAGCTTAGTAAACAAACATAAATTTGCAGAGAAACCAACAAGAAAAAATACAGGCTGGACAGAAACACGCAGAAAGGAACACAGTGAAAAAATGAAGAGATATTGGGAAGAAAAGAAGAAGAAACATTGTGCAAAATAAGTTCAAACGCGCTCCACAGCTGGGCACAACGAATCAAAAAAAAATATATGTCAACCCCCTTAGTCCCGTTTCCTGACACGGGGTCGCGGATAAGGTGAGATGATATTTTATGATACGTTTTACGGCCGGATGCCCTTACTGACGCTATCTCAGTTGAGGAGCTAATAAAGATTAAATGAATGGTAGTGAATTAAATTGGGTAAGGAGGTGGGAATAATCGGCTGTGGCCTATGAATAGAAACTGTACCGGGATTTGCCTGGAGGTGAAAATGGAAAACCACAAAAAACCATTCTCAAGACAGCCGACGGTGCGGTTTCGAACCCGCTCACGTCTCGAGTGCAGATGTTGGTTCCGTACCCGTAGCGGGATCCCTCCGGTCGGTAAGAAGAAGTAGAAGAAGAAGAAGAAGAAGATTTTGCCATTTGTTTTACGTCGCACTGATAAAGACAGATCGAATTGCCAGGATTGGATAGGGCTAGGAGTGTAAAGAGCGACCGTGGCCTGAATTAAGGCACAACCTCAGCACTTCAATGAATGAATGAATCAATGAATAAATGGATGAATGAATGAATGAATCAATGAGCCTACAGTGTCCCATACAGGGCAAATGCTTCCCATAAGGGGGAGCTCCTTACGATAGGTCTCACGTGATGAGCTAATCCACATGAGTTGATTGTTTATGTCTCTTGTCTTTAATCCTTAAATTCATTAACCATAATACAGCCGAAATCGATTATAACGACTCCCAGTCAACGGTCGTTATAGGCGACAGTCGCACAAACCGTTTTCTTGTTGTTGTTGTTGTTGTTGTTGTTGTTGTTGTTGTTGTTGTTGTTGTTGTTGTTGCAAAAAATATCATATCTGTAAACTTTGGGCTGCACATTTTCATGTTAATTAATATAATTAAGTTAAAACTTCAGAAAACATACCAATAACTGAAATGTTCGCCTCCATAGGGTAACGGTTAGCACTATTATCCGCCGTCCTTGGAAGCCCGGGTTCGATTCCCGGTACTGCCAGTAATTTAAGAATGACAGGAGAGCTGGTAATTGATTAAAATGGTACATGCAGCTGAACTCTATGGGGAGTGTGTCTCAAAAGAGCTGCACCATCTCAGGATGAGGCTAAAACGTTAGCGTGCTGTCCTTTGTTAAGAGGGGTCCCAGATTCGATTCCCGGCAGGGTCGGGAACTTTAACCATAATTGGTTAATTCCCCTGACAAGGGGACTGGGTGTATGTGCCATCTTCATCATCATTTCATCCCTATCTCGACGCACAGGTCGCCTACGAGCGTCAAATCAAAACTTATTCGAAAATGTGATCAAATACGTCGTTTTATACGATATAAGCGACGTCGTGCTAATCGATTTTTTTAAAATACAGTGTTTATATAGAATTCAGACGGGACCGTCATATTTCGCCGTTATATCCAATACGTCATTAAAAGCGACGTCGCAATAAACTGTTTCGACTGTATTTACTCTAACACCTTTCACTTCACACTTTTCAATTAGCACTGTAAGGCTTTCCAAGCAGATCTCGCATCGTGCTACACTGGTCCAGTAGATGTCTAAATTCGTCTCTCCGTTTCATCGTTTCTCTTGCCTTTGTAGGTATCCCACATAGTTTTCCTCTGTTCCTATCTTTTCTGATGTAGCCTCGCTACGTGCTCTGCCCAATACCACGTAGGACTTGAAACCTGCTGCATGATGTTCTCTGCAATTTCTTTGAGTCTACTATTTGAAAATCTATGTATCAGGAATACACCTAGTATTATCCTTTCCATTTACCTCTATTGATCTATTTTGATTTTCTGTTAGGGACCAAGTCTGGCTGCGTAGATAAGTACTGGGATAGTATCTGTGTTTAGTGCCTGAAATCAAAGTTTCCTTTTTAGTGATTTGTTCAACTGTACGAATTTTAGTGCCCTAAAGGTCCTCCAAGCTTGAGCTATTCTTCTTTTTATTTCTTTGTCCATTTTATGTGGTAATGCGATTGGCTGGCCTAAATATAGATATTCGTCTAGATACCTCAGGATGGTTTCATTGATAATGATTGGCTTTGGCGGCCTATTGAACATTTATTTTGTTTTATTGCAATTCATTGTTTTGTTGGTCGTTTTTTAATTCAAGAAGCATGTGTTGTACTATATTTCCCTTGAGGTGCTTGCACTGTATCGTCAGGCAATGTTAAGTGTGTCGATTTCTTCCCGTTCATTCCTGTACCAAATTTGTTGTTCCACTCTAGTTTATTGAATAAGCCTTCCAGCACGTGGATGAAGGGCTCTCTGTTGAAACAAAGTTTTTCCCTCTTTCTCCCTTTTCACTTCAACTATGCTTTGACAGTAAATTATTTCCAAAATACTGATGTTAATATTGAAAACATTTCTTAGGAGACAAGGTAGGGGTCCTCATAATACGAAAACGTAAAATTAAGCAAACTCCTCAATTATGCCGAAAGATGAAGGGTTAAAGGGCTCAGAAAGGTTTCAAACCGTAAGTCTTGGATAACTCTACCAAACTAAAAAAAGTAGAAAATCACTTCCGGCCAAAATGGAGTTCCGAAAAACAGTCTATAATCGCTTGTTTTTTTACTAGGTTACTTTTTTATTCAAATCTTAGCCAAATTAACTTATATACATAATTATTTCTGTAATGTGCTTTATTGATTCTTTGTAAAATATTCACACCGAATGTAGTTATAAGGGCTTAAGTGAAACTCGGCATTGACTCGCATTAGCGCTCGTAGTGGTAGAAAAAGGCAAACTGTTAATCTAATCGTCCGGGTAACAATGATTAAGAAAAGGATTGTAATTTTTACGAATAAATTCAGAATATATTCTCACACTTTATTACATTTTATAAACATTGAACATTGCGTTGCTTGCCTGAAGGGCACTTTTTTGTTTCTATTCCCTAGTTGCGAAATGCCTGGAGTACGCACTTGCTTGGTGTGAAAAAGAGGGAACCCACGGAAAACCCTCCTCAAGGTCATCGACAAGAGGATTCGAACTTACTATCTCCCGAATGCAAGCTCAGACCTACGTGTTCCAAATCGTGTATTCAACTCGTTCAGTAATAATAATAAGAAGAGGAAGAAGAAGAAGATTTTAGTTTAATGCCCCACTAACTATTTTTGTGATTTTCGGATACGCCGATCTGTCAGACGTATGTTCTTAATAACAATAAAACAGCTTTATAAATGACGGTACCGGTACCGCACTAAGTTAAATGAAATAAATGGCAGATTTTTTCAAGTCTGAAATGCTAGGGAAAAGGGAAGAAACGTGAGATCTGGAGATGAACAAGAACTAAGAAAAATTGTTCAATGGATGGCCAGGTGTCTTTCTAAATCTCTGCTGAGAGATGAGCTACCCCAAGGGAAGACTTTCCTCGCCGCGCTGGATAATATCCACTGTTCAATGGGGGACAGGATGAACCACGGCCATGGAAAGAGCGAGATCCTTCACTGCGATACTGGTCAAGGGATTTATCTGCGCATAGAACCGAGACATCTTTCTTGCCGTGACTAAACAGGGTTAAACACTGCTGACATTACGAATAAATTAATAGCTAACTACCTTTACACTTAACCTTCCTAATTACACACAATAAGTCCCAAGGTTCACCGTTTCCTCCATTCCTACTAATGCTGAAGTCGGGGTGTCCCCGACACACTCACATAACTTACCACGGAGAAACATTTCCTCTAGACCTAGCAGGGGAGAGGAAGCTATATCTCCATATAATACACAACAGCCAGCCGCGAGTGCGCTAAACTGAGCAATTTCTATTCTTGAAGTCCTTGGTTCGAATTATCCCATGAGAAGAGAGAACTACCGTTGAGTTTAAAGCGCGGTTGGTCGTTGATGAGCATGGCGTTCAAATATCATCATTTTTCTAGTCCTTCCCAAATTATAGTCCAATTTAAAGTTAGAGCAGCATACATCTTCAGTGTTCGCAGAATTTTATATCTGGGATAAACACTGAGCAAGTCGAGATACGTCCCTTTTGTGTAATTTTATAGGTACCTATCCGCGGCAAGAAATGCCTGCAGATCGAAGCCATGACCTTAATAACAAGGTCCAGTGTAAAATTGGGAAATCCCGGTTTGCCGATGGTAGGGTCCGAAACCTCCATCTTCTGAATGCAAGCTTACAATAGCACGACCCATACTGCATACTCACTTCATGAATTGTTCCACTGTTTCTGCTCTCTAGTTTGTGGTAAGATATTAGTGTCTGAGATGTGCTTTTTTACTCTAATATCTATTGGCAGAGCCTAAAACTAGAGCAGGTCTTGAGTCGTCCCACCAATTTCGAAAGTTTCGGCCCAAGAGCCTCGCTGATGATGATGACACATCTGGCCCCTTACCAAGTAGGTTACGGTTCCAATTTCTGACGATCCGTTGACATTTCAGTTGTGTTTCCAACATAACTGCAAGGTCGTCTGGCTTGTCATTCCACGAGATCAGAATATTTTGAAGTCTTGAAGATATGAAATCAGAAATCCCGTTGACAGGTAGTCACGGTAATCCGTTCTTGCAGCAACTGTTGATCAGAGCTCTGTGATCATTAATCTTCGGTAGTTTAGTGCACGTATATTCAACACATTACGTAAACAGATGATCTGACAATGATACGGCAAGTTTAAAAACTCTCCTACTAATATCAGTCTTAAGAAGCGATGAAGTCCCAGAATATTTCCCTGAAAAGGTGTTCTTTAACTTACCGCTAATTTTAGTTGGGTAATGATAGTTAGTTGACATCACCCGTGATCTCTTTACAAGGCGTATTTTATTCCATTTGGCCACCTTTCATTAGGTTTGCAGTCTAGAATGGTTTTCTAGTAAGAGTCGTCTGGCTTACATAATCAAAATGATTTCAACATTTTAGCAAATTCGATTCCACTGATCTTGACGCTCCCGGGTTAGATTCTGAGACGGGTCGGACATTGATTACTTCTTCTGCCTCGGTGATTGGGTATTTGAGCTATCTTCAACGTTTGGCTTCATCCTAGGTAGAACTCCATCCGTGGGCGGTAAATGGAAAGACCTGCACCAGTTTTGATATTATTGCATCCATCCATCATCATTATAGACCGTTATGCGTTTCAGCGTTCAGTCTGCAAGCCTCTGTGAATTTACTAAATATCGCCACAATCATTTAATTGCAACTAGTGCTGTGGCCTCATTTGGTTCTATTCCCTTTATCTTTAAATCGTTAGAAACTGAGTCTAACCATCGTCGTCTAGGTCTCTCTCTACTTCTCTTACCCTCCATTATACTCCTAGGTAACCTATCCTCCTCCATTCACCGCACATGACCCCACCACCGAAGCCGATTTATGCGTACAGTTTCATCCATCGAGTTTATTCCTAACTTATCTTTTTATCTCCTCATTCCGAGTACCCTCCTGCCACTGTCCCTACCTGTTTGTACCAGCAATCATCCTCGCTACTTCCATGTTTGTTACTTCTAACTTATGAATAAGATATCCTGAGACCATCCAGATTTCGCTCCTGTAAAGCAAAGTTGGTCTGAAAACAGGCCGATGTAAAGATAGTTTCATCCGGGAGCTGATTTCCTTCTTACAGAATACTGTTGATCGCAACTGCTGAGGAGGGAATCGAACACCCTCTACTCAGTTGACATCCCGAGGCTGAGTAGATCCCGTTCCAGCCCTTGTACCAATTTTCAAATTTCGTGGCAGAGCAGGGAATCGAACCCGAGCTTCCAGAGGGGGCAGCTACTGTAATCACGGACAATTATTATTATATATATAAAATTCGCTGGGGCCATCGAGGACCACGTTAAGTCTTGTTGCATTTGACACTGAACTTGGCCTTCTTTAGAGCCCAAATTTCCCTCATTCTTTGTGAGCAGGCCTGCTTACGCTCCTCTGTCCAAGGGGCACCCTGTCTTCTCTTCGGTTGCTCGTCTCGGTTTAGCCCGTTCGTCAATATTTTCTTGCGGAAGAGATCTCTGTTAAGGGCGTCTTCAGCTGAGATATGTACCATTTACAGGTCTTCTTTGGTATTTCTAAACCAGGGAATTGTGGTTTTGGGGTTTGAATCAAAAAAGTGAAAGATTTCTTTAGTTAACTTTCTTCTGTCCATTCTTTTCAGATGACCGTAAAATTGTGCCCGTCTTTTTCTGATTGTGTCGGTAATTTTCTCTATTTTACTGTAGACTTCCTTGTTGGATCTCTTTTGATGGATTCCATTTCTGTACTTTGATCCCAAGATTCCTCTCACAATTTTGCGTTCTCTTTTCTCCAGTTCTTCAAGGAGTCCTTTGTTGCCATTTAGAGACAGGGTTTCGGCTGCATATAGAACTACTGGCTTCAGAACTGTTTCATAGTGACGTATCTTGGTGTTTTGGGAAAGGCATTTTTTGTTGTAGATTGTGCGGGATGTTAGGTAGGCTATTTCCAGTTTGCGTACTCGCTCCTGAAGTGCTTCTTTATCCAGTCCATTTTTCATGATGATCTCACCCAGGTATTTGAATTTGTCTACTCGGGTGATGTCCCCGTATTTTGTATGGAGTTTTGGTGGAGCCTCTTTGATGTTAGTCATTACTTCTGTTTTCTCAAACGATATCTGCAAACCAGTTTGTTCGGCAATTTCCTTTAAAATTTCAACTTGAGCTCTAGCGGTTTCTATGTCGTTTGAAAGAACAGCAATATCATCGGCAAATGCTAAGCAGTCTGTTGCGATCCCCTTGGATTTGGTTCCTATTCTCAATGGACTGTAGTTGGTTTCCTGTAATCTCATCCGCCAGGTTCTGATGATCTTTTCAAGAACACAGTTGAAGAGTATCGGGGATAGCCCATCACCTTGTCTGACTCCTGTTTTGATGTCAAAGGAATGCGAGAGATATCCGTGGAACTTCACCCTGGATTTTGTATTGGTCATGGTGGCTCTAATTAATGCCAGCAGTTTCAAATCAACTCCAAATTCATTTAAGATGTTTAGCAGGACTTCCCGGTCAATGGAGTCGTACGCTTTCTTAAAGTCCACAAAGACAGACACATACTGCTTGGACCTTAGTGTACAATATCTGATGATCGTTTTGAGATTTTGGATCTGTTCAGCTGTTGAGCGACCTTTTCTGAACCCTCCTTGGTATTCACCTATTTGATGTTCGACTTGTGCTTCCAAACGCTCCAGGATTATTATTATTATTATTATTATTATTATTATTATTATTATTATTATTATTATTATTATTATTTCATGCCCCACTAACTACTTTTATGGTTTTTCCGGAGACGCTGAAGTGCCTCAATTTTGTCCCATAGGAGTTTTTTCACTTAACGGTAAATCTGCCGACATTCGAACACCTTCAAATAGCAAAATAGCAACAGACTAAACTGGGATGTAACCCACCAGCATGGGCTGAAAAAGCGAGCACTGTGCCTTGTGAGCGACGCAGCCTGCAAGAAAAAAAATAAAAAAATAAAACCAAAATCAGAGAACTAAATCACCTTGGCAAACAATAAATGTTGCCCCCGCCGCTGGCAAATAGATATGCCTTCACTTTTCAGGCTGGAACCTGTTCAAAATGAAAGGACAGGACCACCTTATTTTTAATCAAGTTTAGAGAGTTGTATTCTTGACTTCTTGGCCTTTGCCTTGTTTGCTGTAACACAAAAATAATTTCGTTAAGGTTACGAAACTGACATAACGACTGCGCTGATTTAGAGAACAAGTTGTCTGAAAGGAAAAGTGGGAACGCTGTACTGTAGTTCAGAAGAAGCTGACATAGTGACCTATGAGAGGGAGCGTTCTGCACCTGTTGTAAAGTGAACACCTCCAAGGCCAAACAACAGCACAGCAGTTCACTCTGGTTGCGTCATACCATTGTGTGCAGCATTCCGGTGGAACTCATTCATCAGTGAGTGAGTGAAATAATACAGTTTGTTCAGGGAAAGTCACACTCTATGGCATTGTGTCTACTGACACGAATAAGAGAACTTCAGATAGGGTACTGAATGAAAAAGTACGGATCATTGCCTTCTCTCTGCGTCAATATAGTCGGCCTTCGGAGAAAGTAACGCGTGATTTTGACGGGTCATTTTCCTCTGTTATTAACAAATAGATACAGTCAAATTACAGTAACTTATACGACCGGATGCCCTTGCTGACATCAACCCATCTCCTTTATACGGGCTTGGGACCGGCACCAACAGTTAATGAGCTACTCAGACTACCCACTAACTGCTGCAGGCGGAGTTTATTATTATTATTATTATTATTATTATTATTATTATTATTGTTATTTTTTTCGGCCTCCTGAACTCCGCATTTGGTTCATCCCACAGCGCCAGTTCTGCTTACCAAAAGTGGCCTACATGGCACTCTGATCCAAGAAATAAATATCGTGGCTTCAAAAATGTTTTAAGCAAGCCGGTGATCTCACCCATTTAAAGTTTGAAAATAGGTTGAGATTAGTATTTCGCCCCTATACCCAGCTCCAACGATCGATTTGCATGTCGGAATCAGTATGGACCTCCATCAGGGTTTCCCCTGACTTCATCCTGGCCAGGCATAGTCCACCATTATTATTATTATTATTATTATTATTATTATTATTATTATTATTATTATTATTAACGACAAGATGAACAATATGTTAACAAAGGCCTTATGACATGTACACAAGGCGTTGAGGAACATTGAGTCGCACCTCCGTGGTTATATCTTTCCAGAAGTGGGACGGAGTTACTTGCTGTGGTGGGTAGATTTTACTGACTAGTTTTGCCCTGAGTCGTCCAGCAATAAGTACTCTGTTTTATTTACTACAGTGTCCACCTACGTGGGATGGAAAGGTTTTCTGTTTGCCCACAGGCAACTTTCTCCCTCTCTTAATACCAGCAAGTGCTCACTTTACGATAAGTTAACTTTCCTCCCCTAAAATTATCAGCTGTTGTTTATCGAGCTGTTGGTTCGACTCCTTGGATGAGGGTCAGCGTTCAGTTCACAGGGACTGGGCTCTATTCCCGATTTAGTCAATTGACATATAAGAATGCTAAAATGTAAGAGACCTAAGTGAGTCTTAACTGATACGTTAAAAGACTTTTCTGTTCAAAGTTCGGACTATGCGAACTCTTTTCTTCAGACTAATAATAAAAGAAGGGGACCGCACGAGTGGCTGCGTGGTTTGGTCAGCTTACATCCGGGAGAGAGTGGGTTCGAACCCCACTGTCGGCAACCCTGAAGATGGCTTTCCGTGGTTTACCATTTTCACATCAGGTAAATACTGGGGCTGTACCTTAATTAAGGCCACGGCCACTTCCTTCCCACTCCTATCCCATCCTCGCCTTAAGACCTATCTTTGTCGATGTGCCGTAAAGCGACTTGTAAAAAATAAAAGAAGGGACCTCAAACACACTAACCTTTATTATTTCAATTAATCAAGAAAACTGCGAATTTAACTTGATTATTAATATTATATCATAAGCTACGGGACAGAGTAAATGTAACTTCGTGTCCTCGTCCCGAGGTGGAGCAGCCATTTTTCAGGCAATTTCCCCAGTGGAGATGAGGTGCGTGTACCATTTTAACCACACAACACCCCTCTTACCAATCTTAAATTTCTGTAAGTACCAGTAATCGAACCTGGTCCCCCGACGACGGCAGCTACACGACTGAGGTGTAAAGATATGATACGATATCAGAATCTAATATGACCTTTCTTTCCTTCTTAATCTGTTTACTCTCCAGGGTTGGTTTTTCCCTCGAACTCAGTGAGGGATCCCACCTCTACCACCCCAACGACAGTTTCCTGGAACGTAAAACTTTGGGTCGAGGGATACAACTGGGGTGAAGGACCAGTACCTCGCCCCGGCGATCTCACCTGCTATGCTGAACTGGGGCCTTGTGGTGCGATGGAAAGATTGGAAGGGATAGGCAAGGAAAAGGGAAGGAAGTGACCGTGATCTTAGGTACCATCCCGGCATTTGCCTGGATAAGTAGAAAACCACTTCGAGGATGACTGAGGTGGGAATCAAACACCCCTCTACTCAGTTGACCTCTCGAGGTTGAATGGACCCCGTTCCAGCCCTCGTACACCTTTTCAAATTTCGTTTCAGAGTCGGGAATCTTCTTTCTCTGCTAGTGGTTCTACGTCGCACCGGCACAGGTAGGTCTTATGGTGACGATGGGATAGGAAAAGCCTAGGAGTTGGAAGGAAGCAGCCGTGGCCTTAATTAAGGGACAGCCCCAGTATTTGCCTGGTGTGTAAATGGGAAACCACGGAAAACCATCTTCAAGGCTGCCAGCAGTGGGATTTGAACCCACTATCTCCCGGATGCAAGCTCACAGCCGCGCGCCCCTAAGCGCACGGCCAACTCGCCGAGCCGAGAATCAAACCCAGACCTCAGGGGATGTCGGCTAATCACACTAACTACTACACCACTTCCCAAGATGCACATGACTCTCAGATTCACCCAGCCTGCACCAGAAATGAGTACCAGGTTAATTCCTGGAGACAAAGGCGGAGGGGCGTAGAGCAAACCACTCCACCCAACCAAGCGCCGAGTTTATGGAAGCCTTTACCTCCCATCCCTCGAAGGGTCTTCATGGCGTGGAAGGAAATGACTTTGCTTTATTATTATTATTATTATTATTATTATTATTATTATTATTATTATTATTATTTCCACTACCCCTTATTTCGATTGGTACGAATGCTTGCCACTTGTATTCCTTTCAGTTATTAACTTACCGAATCCATTGTCTAGGGTCGTATTTTGAAGCGCCGTATTGTCTCCCATTATCACTGTGTTGTTGGGGGTAAGATGGGTCGTGCAGGTGGGACCTAACAAAGTATGCAACGTTGGTGAATTGTGCGGGACTGGACTGGATGTCGTTTACGGCTCATTAGAATTATTTGTGTATTCTACGAACTGGTTTTCATATTAGCAGTAAATGATACGTTCTCTCATTCGGTACTAAAATCAGTCCGTGCCGTTCCGCTTAAGTATATATTTTTCCGGCTAATAAGTTTTCCCAGCCATGACATTACGGTTAAGTGTGCTCCAACTTTTGTCCTTGCAACAGATTTGGACTGAATTGTCACTCTGATACGGTAGAATCATTAGCATATCTAAAATGATTCGTTCCTCTCATGGCAATGAATGAGAGGAAGACATTTACTTATAAGTAATGATCAGTCCGTATCGTTCCGCTGAAACGTCAATCTTTTCTGGTTGTTAACATTAAATTATATTTACCTGTCTATATGAATGACGGCATGTGATGGATCAGCACGCCCTCCACTTTCGCTCTTTCGACACGCGATATTAGTTACCTCATAAGAATTACGCTATTAAACTGACAGATTTCAGTTTAGAATTTGGTAACTGCTAGATAGCGGCCTTTCTGGTCACCATCTCGTGTCCAGTTTTTATCATATTCACGTTCTCAAGATACAGGATAGTCGTGATGATCCACAAACAACAGAGCAATCAGTCAAACAAAAAGGCATTCGTAAACTGTCCTATATTTTCCGAGGTACATAAATGTAATATTCCAGACTGGAATTCGAACCTCGGCCGCTCAGGTAGAAAACTAGCATGTAAGCCACTCCTCTAATCATCATCATCATCATATTTTTCTCCATATCTTGATTTATTGTGCTTGACACTTCACGGGGATTTTCTGAGTTTTACGGCCGGATGCCCTTCCTGACACAACCCAATTGTGCGTTTTTGTAGTGGCTGATAAGGTGGTGTATTGTGTGTAAACGAAGACATGTGTTTAAAGACGAACACAAGCAGTCAGTCCCTGAGCCAGATGAATTAACAATTCGCAGTTAACATCCCAGGCCCGGCCGAGAATCGATCTCGGTTCTCTCTGAATCGAACGCCTCTAACAGTGACCTTTCAACCAGAGAGCCAAATAGGCCACGGCTCTAATAATAACTATACACTTTTCTTTCTTGGTCCAACGACAGACGTGGTTAACATGGACGCAGGCTCCCCGCGTTATTCGCATGAAGGTCGATAGAAGGGAACATAAAGAACAACATTAACACGACTAACAAGTTACATAACCATTACTCTTTTCTTCCTGGACTAACCCGTAGCGAGAGCATGAGTTGCAAATTGCCACCTTGCTCATATGCGATAACAGTAATTTTAAAGACACTATCTTCTTACACATTCACGGTTCTTATGAGAGGCTACTAATCGTCTCCAGACACGTCTCTAAAGAGCTACTTAACCTCCCCCACAGCCACAGAATAATAGTTTCCACAAGGAGAAATATATATATTTGCTTGACCTGTACGTCTACTGAATCGGTATCCATTCTCTTCAATCGTGGATTGAATCAGGTATTTGGAAAGAATGACAGCTTAATAATAACACAGTCGAAACCGGTTTTAACCACTGCGAAGGGACCGTTATTTAACGGATATTATAGGCGATAATCGCACAAACTGGTTTTTTTTAGGTTGCTAAAAATATCATATCTCTAAGTTTTAGTCTGCACAATTACATGGTTGATTAATAGAATAAGGTTAAAACTTCAAAAAACATAAGTGTAACAAATCCTGCATTTGTAATACAGTAGTTGTGGAGTGGGGCTGAGAGGATTTTTTCTTCTAATGTTTACACAGTACGTATAACAATAATATGCCAGCAAAATATACAATAATAAGTGAGAAAAGAAGTAGCAACAATGTAATTTAATCAATAATATCGCACACGATCTTGGCTAATAAATTATATGTTCCTTTTGTCCTTCCAAACTGTAGAAATCGTTCAATGTGATTCACGCTGACGTTCGTTTCCCCATGTTGTAATCTCCACATCATTTGTGAATTTCCTCCAATATAAAACACTTTCCCTCTCTTTAGCGATATCCTCACAGCGAGTCTTGCCTTCACTATTGAACAGACAGACTGATTTGAAATCTACAATCTACTGAAAACAAGAGTTTGAAAATAAGCTTTACACGGTTGTCAGCAATTCCTAAACGCGAAATAAACAAAAGTAAACATTGAAAGTTATAGTCGATACATTTCCCCAAAAATGTGTTTAAGATACGCCGTTTTATGCGATATGTCCTTATAACCGATGTCGTACTAAGCGAATTTTCAAATAGTGTTCTTATAGGATTTAGACAGGAGTGTTAGATTTCTCCGTTATATCCAATACGTCGTTAAAAGCGATGTCGCAATAAACGGTCTCCACTATATTAATCATCATCGTCATCATCATCATCATCGAGCCCTTCTAACATGCTGGGTACGGTGTTTGTAAATGAGCTCTCTCAAACGCTGCCTGTCCAAGAAGGTTTCATTACACATGACGAATTCCCCATCCCCTCCCCTGCTTTCCACATCACCCCTCAGATAGTCCTTGCACCTTTCCCTCGGTCTTCCTACCAATCTCCCGCCTTCTTCCCATAGAAGCACGTGGTATTCTTGAGCTCTTCTTTCTTCTGACATGCCCGAACCATTTAAGCCTGGATTATTTCTTCCATAGGTTCACTTAGTCCAAGATTTGTTGTAAGTTTCACAAATAGGAATAGTCCTCTCAGGTTTAATTACTGTGTTGATGGGGTGAAAGTTCTTTATGGGGATCATTGTAAGATCATCATTGCAGCAATCACATAAATGGGATTGTAAATAAAGGGTGCAGATCTCTGCACATGTTTGTGAGGGTATTCAGGGGTTGTAGGAAGAGTGTAAAGGAGAGGGAATATAAGTCTCTGCTAAGAACCCAACTAGAGAATGGTTCTAGTTTATGGGACCATCACCAGGATTATTTGATTCGAGAAGTGTGAAAAATCCAAAGAAAAGCAGCTCGATTTATTTCCGACAAAAGAATAGCGTTACAAAAATGTTGCAAAGTTTGGGCTGAGAAGACTTGGGAGAAAAGAGACGAGTTGCTCGACTAAGTGGTATGTTCCGAGTTGTCAGTGTAGAGATAACCTGGAATTACATTGGTAGAAGAATAAGTTTGAGTGGTGTCTTTAAAAGTAGGAAATATCACAATATGAAGCTGGAATTCAAGGGAACAGATTGGGGCAAATGCTTTTTATAGGAAGGGAAGTTAGAGATTGGAATAATTTACCAGGGGAGATGTTGAATAAATTTCCAATTTCTTTGCAATCATTTAAGAAAAGGCTAGGGAAAACAAAAAACAGGGAATCTGCCACATGGGAGACTGCCCTAAATGTTGATTGATTGATTGATTGATTGATTGATTGATTGATTGATTGATTGATTGATTGATTGATTGATTGATTGATTGATTGATTGATTGATTGATTGATTGATTGATTGATTCCTTATACGATCATGACTGGGGGTCATCCGAAACTTTATACAACGTGACGTGGAAAATGTGTGACGGAAGAGTACATGACACATGCCGTACAAGCAAATCGCTTGGTGAATAATCTCTTTGAGATTTGTTTGACATTTCCATGACTTCACTGACCAGCTGTGTAGTTATACCCTTCCGCTGGCAAATTTCTCACAAGTACGTAAGGCAAGACTTGCTGTAAGATGTTGCAATTCATCCTACCAGAGACTAATAATGCACGTTAGAAGTTCATACTATATAAAAATTAATTATATGGTACCTTCAACATTTTAATTAACTCCATGTGTGCTTTTTTCAAAGAGGCACTGGTATTGTGCCGGTACAGTGAGAGGCTGGTTGAAGCTGGCCAGATCACTGGGAATAATTCCAACAGTTGTACAACTCAAGTCACGACTCTAAGAATGAACAACGGGGTCATACTGGCTTGTGGTTAGCCTTTTATGGAAACGACATGCTCGGTGTCTCAACATCTGCTAGATCCTCAGATGCCGAAGAGGTGACATATGTCAGCACGTGATGGGAGGATTTGGAACGCGTTCAGCCTCCAATGCCTGGAAAATATCCACAATCAGAGGAGAGAATCTACATTGTTCTTTTGACAAGTAAACCTTCCTATAGGAAGGGGGATAAAATAGAAATTTCTTCCTACAAATGAGTTATGCAGGACAAGTAATACATACATACATAGGCCTACATAGACTACATTATAGACTGTTATGTCGTTCAGCGTTCAATCTGCAAGCATCTGTATGATAACTACTCGCTTTTTCTCGTTGGTGGCTGCGCCCCCTAACTCCCCGTTGGCCGGGCTGAATGGTTCAGACGGTTCAGGCGCTGGCCTTCTGACCGCAACTTGGCAGGTTCGATCCTGGGTTAGTCCGGCGGTATTTGAAGGTGCTCAAATACGTCAGCCTCGTGTCGGTAGATTTACTGGCACGTAAAAAGAACTCCTGCGGGACTAAATTCCGGCACCTCGATAGTCTCCGAAAGCCGTAAAAGAGCAGTTAGTGGGACGTAAAGCAAATAACATTATTATTAAACTCCCGGTTGCTTTGTGTTAGAAGTGGTCATTTGGAAAATTACTGTGGCGAAAAGATATGTCGTATAGGCAAACGGATTGCACCACCGGACCGCCCTTTTAGTGGCCTAAATGTTTAGTCCTAGAATATTTTCTCGTATATTGGCGATTTGTAGTATATTTGGAAGTAATCGTTTTGATCATGGGCAAATTTCGTACGTTTCTCACAAGTAGAGAAATTATTTTAGTCACTTAATAGACAGTCTTAAAACTTGGGAGGCGTATCGAGAATGAAACGATATATGATTGTGGTTCTTTAACGTATCTCTAGCGGCTCCACCTTAGACTGCTTTAAAATCGGATGCCCCTCTACTCATTTGACCTCCCGACGCTTGAGTGGACCCCGTTCTAACCATTGTAAGACTTTTCAAATTTCGTAGCAGAGCCGGGCTCCGGGGGTTGGCAGCTAATCACACTAACCACTACACCACAGAGGTTTGCTTACTTACATACGCAAATTAGACGATTTTCTTTTGTACTAACATCTTATTTAAGGGCTGCCTGGCCGAGGCGGTAAAGGCGTGCTCGGTCCACCCGGAAGGACGTAGGTTCGATTCCGCGACAGAAAGTCGAAAAATTTAAGAAACGAGATTGCCACTTCCGGAGAGACATATGGTACTGAGGTTCACTCATCCTACATCAAAAATTAGTACCAGGTTAATTCCTGAGGGTAAAGGTTGTCGGGAGTAGAGCTTACCACTCTAACCCACCAAGTGCCGAGTTTCCCGGGGCCTTCAAGGCCTGTACGGAGATGACTTTGCTCTTTTGCTTTAATAAAATCCTATTTTCGTCTTCGGAAGCGCATAAGATATCTTTCAACGGCAACGATGAATCCTTAAATTTCTTTAGTCGACACGCAGATGATGAAGAAAGCTCTGATCCAGAGATAGAAACCTGTAGTCCTCGTTAAACCAAGGCAACAACTAAGTACATAGTTCTGTGAAGCACCAAACCGCAAGTTCCGACTTTGCTCCCACCGCCGTGTCCTTGACCCGCAATAGTTAGCAGCCTAATAGAGCAGTCTGTATGCGAGACGAAGAGCTCTGTAGGAGTGGCACGCACGTGCTTCGGCCTATACACCTGGTCCACTTCCACACTTAAAAATGGAAAGCAATCACCAAATTTCTAAACAGAACGTTTGACATTTCCTCTGTCGTTCGTTCTCCCAGCAGAGCCCACTACAATACAATTCATTAGAGCAGTGGTTTTGTTGTTTGAGTCATCAGTCCACAGACTGGTTTGATGCAGCTCTCCATATCAACCTATTCTGTGCTAACTTTTCATTTCTACGTAACTACTGCATCCTAGATCTGCTCTAATCTAATACCTTGGTCTACCGCTACCGTTCTTACCGCCTACACTTCCCTCAAAAACCAACTGAACAAGTCCTAGGTGTCTTCAGATGTGTCCTATTATTTTATCTCTTCTTCTCATCAAATTTAGCCAAATCGATCTCCTATCAGCAGTTCGATTCAGTATCTCTTCATTCTTGATTCGATCTATCCATCTTATCTTCAGCATTCTTCCGTAACACCACATTTCAAAAGCTTCTATTCTCCTTTCTGAGCTAATTGTCTATGTTTCACTTCCATACAATGCCACGCTCCAGACGAAAGTCTTTAAAAACATCTTTCTAATTCCTGTATCAACGTTTAAAGTGAGCATTTTTTTTTTTCTTAAGAAAGGCCTTCCTTGCTTGTGCTAGTCTGCATTTTATGTCCTCCTTACTTCTGCCATCGTTAGTTATTTTACTATCCGAGTAACAATATTCATCTACTTCCCTTAATACTCCATTTCCTAATCTAACATTTCCTGCATCACGTGACTTCGTTCGACTTCATTGCAGTACTGTCCGGCTCCGTGGCTAAATGGTTAGCTTGCTGGTCTTTGGTCCAGGGGTTCCGGATTCGATTCCAGGCAGGGTCGTGAATTTTAACCTTAATTGGTTAATTCGGGTGGAAACTGAAGAGACATGCACCAGGCCTCTCCGGAGGCCACACGCCATTATTATTATTATTATTATGGACTTATTTTCATCTTGTACACCATACCCCAATTTATTCAGATCTTCTGCAGTCTCAGATAAAATAACAATATCATCGGCAAATCTCAGTGCTTTGATTTCCTGTCCTTGGATTTTGATTCCCTTCCCAAATTCTTCTTTGATTTAATTTAATGCCCGTTTTATATAAACACTGAAAATAAGGGGGGACAAACTGCAACCTTGCCTCAATCCTTTCAAGATTCCTGCTTCTTTCTCAAAGCCTTCGATTATTATCACTGTAGACTGATTGTTATACAGATTGTAGATAATCCTTCGTTCTCGGTACCTGATCCTGATCACCTTCAGAATCTCAAATAGCTTGGTCCAATCAAGCAGATCCAAGCACGGTTTCCAAACGTTTTGTCTCAGAGGCCCACTGAACTTTTCGCATTCATGTCCAAGGATCCCTTAACCACAGAACATAATACTGCCTACAGTAAACAAAAAAACAGAATGCTTTTATTAATATTTAATTTCTTTGAAAGCTTAGTTAAGCTTAATTTACATAAAGATACTTTGTAAATGCACAGAAATTATAAAACAATGTGACACTTAGCTAATAATTACAATAGTCTGGATCTGGAGACTTGACTAAAAAATTCACTTGTTGTGGCTGTTGGATTAATGAGACTTACGGTGCTCTTTCCCCAAGACCAAACGTTTTACAAGCGTAGTCACCGAAGCCGAAGATCAGCCTTTACATTAGCTCTGTTTATGTACTTGGTTTACATTTGTGTGAGAGCAGGTATGTTGTCATAAAAGGCATCAAAAGCAATCTTTCTTTTCTTGAAATTGTATAGCAGGGCCTCTCAAACGCCCAAAATATTACAAGTGCAAACTGAGGCGCAGAGTTCCTATGCACAGTGCATCGGTCCCACTCGGCTCGGCTCGGACCAGCGCGTCGTCTCGGGGCAACTCGGCTAAGCTCAGCTCAACTCGGCTCGGATTTGGAGCGCTACGGAGCAAGTGAGAAAGAGGAAGACAGGCGATGGGAGCGAGAGAGGCGTGGGGAAAGAGAGACACAGCGCTATTACTCCAAATCGAGGAGTGGGGGTCTGCACTCCGGTTAAACAAGCGCAGTCGTCTTTTTCACCTTGGACAGAGCAATGCACCAGTCCATGCACCCTGAGAGCCCCTGTTGTAGAGTATAGGGGATGTCATGGATCCAAAAATCAATCAGAGACGTGGATTTGGCATACATTCATGGAACTTTCTGGAGATAAACATGCCACTCCATCTGATTCTGCACCTATATCATATTTCAATTTATTTTTCATTTTCTCTCTGCCAAGATATTTCGGCCGGTTGATCTTACTCAACGGAGGACAGTTGATGTTAAGTTTCAAAGAAGAGATTTCTGATCCACGAGATTATCTCAACCAGAGGCGGAAAATATGGTCTGAGTGTGGATACTAGCAATTCCAAGTGTCTCACAGTTACATTACTTACATTGCCTTTTAGTATTTCTAATTTTGTCCGCTACTAACTGCTAAGTTAAACGTTACATATCCTGTATGTAAATTATACAACAGTGAAGACATAGTTCTTAAATTTGGTATAATGGTCTATGAATTGACTGTGTACAATAAAATGTCACTCTTCAAATACTTACAACTTACATTACTATTGCAAACCTCTTGCATTATCATCGTGGCCCCACAGGGGTCCTCGGACCACAGTTTGTGAATGGTTGCATTAGAGTACCAGCAAGTCAAAGTTAAGGAGTTCAACCACTAATCTCAGGGATTTCTGATGAATTTTCTTAGTGTAATTTCCCTTCATTGATGTCGTCAGCGAGACTTCGTCCTCACCTGTAATGCTTGGCTTTTGTGACCGAGTCCGCTAACTCAGATCCACAACTGGTTTCAATAATAATAATAATAATAATAATAATAATAATAATAATAATAATAATAATAATAATAATAATAATAATAGTAATAATAATGTTATTTGCTTTATGTCCCACTAACTACTTTTACGGTTTTCGGAGACGCCGCGTTGCCGGAATTTAGTCTCGAAGGAGTTCTTGTACGTGCCAGTAAATCAACCGCAACGAAGCTGACGTATTTGAACACCTTCATATACCAGCGGACTGAGCCAGGATCGAACCTGCCAAGTTGGGGTCAGAAGGCCAGCGCTTCAACCGTCTGAGGCACTCAGCGCGGTACAACTGGTTTCACGAAACTGAGTGAAGCCCGTTCCAACCCTCAGTAGAGACTTAATATCTTAGAACTAGCCAGAATCAAACCTAGAACCTACGTATTAGAGTCACGAGGTTGGCTTTAGCAGTCTTGAATTGGTAATTAATAGAATAACATCTAGTCAATGGGATAACATGCTCAACTGTATTGACCGAGTAAGTTGGCTATGTGGTTTGGTTCACGTAACTGTCATATTGCATTCGGGTGGTAGTGGGCTGCAACTTCACTGTCGACAGCCCTGAACATGATACTCCGCGGTTTCCCATTTTCACACCAGGCAACAAGTGGGGTTGTACAGTATTTTATTTTACTTTTTAACAATTTTGCCCCAGCATTTGCCTGGTGTGAAAATGGGAAACCACAGAAAACCATCTTCAGGGTTGCCGACAGTGGGGTTCGAACCCACTACAGTATCTCCCGGCTGCAAGCTCACAACTGCGCGTCCCTAACCGCACGGCCAACTCGACCGGTGTACATTAGTGGTATTCAAAGTTTTTGGTTGACGTGCCCCCAAAATCCAATTGTTTTAACTTCCTACTCTCGAAGTATGAGCATATTGCGATTATACCAGAAATAACAAACTTCTGTTGCTGGATGTCAAATAATATTAACTAAGATCATCATCATCATCAGCTTAAGTAAGTATTTCTACATACCTAGTCAATGACACATTTTAGAATGAACAGTTCGGAAAAGGGATTCTGTGTAGTGGTAAATAAAAACAATTAATCAAAACTAGATTTTATTGAAAATGAGCGTCCTCAAATATTTTCTCAACTGCTCACAGAAAACAGGGAGAGGCTACGATAAATTTGCGTACCCCTTGACACGACCCCCCAGTGGTTCGCGTACCACACTTTGAATACTAGTGCACATTCTTTTTTTGCTATTTGTTTTACGTCGCACAGACACAGATAGGTCTTATGGCTACGATGGGACAGGAAAGGCCTAGGAATGGAAAAGAAGCGGCCGTGGCCCACTATCTCCCGAATGCGAGCTCACAGCTGCGCGCTTCTAACCGCACGGCCAACTCGCCCGGTGGTGTACATTATTAAGAATGCAGTAGATTCCTTCCCAATCATAGCCTTTCCCAGCCTATCGTCGCCGTAAGACCTGTCTGTTCCGCTGCGATGTAAAACAAATAAGCAAAAAAATGCTTTTACGCTCCATGGATGAGTGATAGCGTCTTGACCTTCGAACCATCGGGGCCCCGCGTTTGATTCCCAGCCGAGTTGAGAAATGTTTAATATTAAGCGGATAATTCTTTTACCGAGCTCGATAGCTGCAGTCGCTTAAGTGCGGCCAGTATCCAGTATTCGGGAGATAGTAGGTTCGAACCCCACTGTCGGCAGCCCCGAAAATGGTTTTCCGTGGTTTCCCATTTTCACACCAGGCTGTACCTTAATTAAGGCCACAGCCGCTTCCTTCCCACTCCTAGCCCTTCCTTGTCCCATCGTCGCCATAAGACCTATATGTGTCGGTGCGACGTAAAGCAACTAGCAAAGATAATTCTTTTGATTCAGGGACTAGTGTGTCTGCCGTTTCCAACACTCGTTACAACTCGCACACAACACTATTCTCCGCTGCATTAACACACAGTTTTCTACTCACGGCAGAACACTATCGTCAGAAGGGCTGCCTACAATAGCCTCATGAAATTATTCTATATACAACCTCTCACAGCCTCCATGGCTCATCCTCTCACCGCTGTGTTCCGTGGTTCAAATCCCTCTCACTCCATGTGTGATTTGTGCAGGACAAAGCAGAAGCGGGACAGGGTACTCTGGTTTTCCCTGCCATCTTTCATTCCAGCAACACTCTCCAGTACCATTTCATCTGTCAGTTATTAATCATTCTCCCAGAGTAGTGTGACAGGCTTCGGCAGATGCAAAAATTCTTATTCTCACCGCTGGCTGGGGGCTTCATTCATTCCATTCCTGACCCGGTTGAAACTGTAAATAGACTGTGGATTTTCATTTGCACTACCTCTCTTATAAGACACCTCCTTAATAGGTGTCAGGTTATTGAGTGAACCTCTACTCAGCTCTCGACCGATAATTAAAATCCCCTTACGTTCAAATTACAATTACACTACGGAGCTGGCATATACAGTGTCTCTCATATAAACTCAGACCGAACGCACGGTGTTCGTACTCTGCGCTACGGCAGCTGCCTCGGCCGAACTTACGTCGCGCGCTGTCGCCCTGCTTTAAGCGTGTATACAAAATCATATGAAATCTTACCTCATAAAAGATGCTGGAAGTGTCGTCCTTCCTGCGTTATACAGGCATTATATCTGGTAACCGCATTCTGGCTGACACGAGTGAGTTCTACCACTGTAATGTTTTTGATTTCATTCGTAATGTTTTCTTTCAGCTCCTCCAATGTGTGAGGATTTGTTCAATACAATTTTTCTTTCTTTTACCGCACAAGTAAAAATCATACATTGTTAGATCTGGAGAACAAGAGGGAAAACAGACAAGCACTCTATCTGCAAACACTTCCGAGATTGTAAGAAGGAAATCTTCTGCTCTATGAGCAAGGGCTGAATCTTGTTGAAACCACCCACGGCGATTGTTCTCATTCCTTTGACTGATGAAAGAATGACGACAAAATATCATCTTGGTACCTCTCTGCATTTACTGTCGTCTCGAATAAATTAGGCCCAGTTACTCGTCTTGCACTAACAGCACACCGAACACCAATCTTGCTATCATTTTGAGACTTCATAAACACCATTAGTATTTTCTGCACACCAATAGCGATAGTTGTTCACACGATCATTAAGATGAAACCAGAAATTTTACATATGAAAATGCGGTGTTACAATGATAACTGTCTCATCATGTTAACAGCTGGGATTCAGACTGGCGACTGATGCTTGCCAGGTCGAACACGTGCAGGTTGCTTGCAAGGTCAAGAACTGTGCACGCGCCTCCCATACTGCAGCTGTCGTAGCGCAGAGTACAAACACCTTGTGAGACCCAGTATGTAGAGGGAGTGAAAGGGAGTGTTGTACCGCATACAGGATAGCAGAGAATGATATTTGCAAAACATAGTTGCTGACTGGCTGAAGTTCCAATATAATGTTCCTATTCCCTTTTATTATGACATGTAATAATCGGACGGAATTTTACGTATACATATATTTCTGCCAGTCCTGTAGTGAAATTGTTTTCTCGGCAGTTCGAGCAGTCCCCGCAAGGTGCACAACCTGCTGCTGTCATTTTTACTGTGGCGACACTGAAACTTTAGGGCACCTGTTTGATATATATCCCAAGGGAGCACTGCGAAGCAATAACTGCCATCACATCTACCTTCAGTATTAAGAGAAATGAAGTAGCAAGATCACGAAGAAGTTCGCCGTGTGTCTTCTACGGGATTTAATAGGAGAGCTGATATTGTAAATCATCTATCAAAAAGCACACTGCTTTAGTGTAAGATCCATATATTTTGAGAGATATTGAGCAGGGGATTGAGGTTAACGCAGAAAAGAGAGATACGAGTTTTTATGAACTATGCCTCCAATATTTAAGTGAACATTACAAAATCTGACTGTACAGTTGTACAGTGAAATGAAATGCCGCATGGCTTTTAGTGCCGGGATATCCCAGGACGGGTTCGGCTCGCCAGGTACAGGTCTTTCTATTTGACTCCCGTGGGCGACCTGCGCGTCGTGATGAGGATGAAATGATGATGAAGACAACACATACACCCAGCCCCCGTGCCGTACGAATTAACCAATTAAGGTTAAAATCCTCGACCCGGCCGTGAATCGAACCCGGGACCCTCTGAACCGAAGGCCAGTACGCTGACCGTTCAGCCAACGAGTCGGACTGTCCAGTTAAACAACTGTTATTTGGTAGCAGGGGGGTATTACAGAGTACACCTGGAATATTTTAAAACAGTTTGGTATCATAATAAGCATTATCAAAGACGCATTAAGCATTCTGCACCATCACCTCTAGACAGGGTGGTCGGAAACAACGTGAACCTACCGGGCGAGATGCCGTGAGGTTAGGGGCGCGCAGCTGTGAGCTTGCATCCGGGAGATACTGTGTTCGAATCCCACTGTCGGCAGCCCTGAATATCGTTTTCCGTGGTTTCCCATTTTCACACCAGGCAAATGCTGGGGCTGTACCTTAATTAAGGCCACGGCCGCTTTCTTCACACTCCTAGGCCTATCCCATCGTCGCCATAAGACCTATCTGCATCGGTGCGACGTAAAGCAAATTGCAAAAAAAAAACCGGGTATATGAGCGTTAAAGGTTGGTCATACTGATAAATAATTGCAAAATATAATCAGATATCTCATGCTCTTGTCATTTTATCAGCTGCTGAAGTTAGCCAATCAGATCACCTCGCTGATGTCTTCAGATGGGCTTTGAGAGGCGGTGTTGCTAAATCTGTACGTGGCTTACGTCCGGCTTGAGAGTGCCAGTAGAACAAATAAACTTCTCCAGGGGAGGAACTTGAACAACGACCTCCCTGCTGATAGGCTCGGCCCACAGCAAGCACGCTACAGTGGCATTGGCTGAAACCCACGGTGTGTTAGTATTCGAAGCTCATTTCTCGTCGTGGCTCTCGAGCCCGACCATGCCTCGTGCAGCCTCGTACAGCCCATTTGAATTCGCCCGCGAAGCAATCTGATTGGCTAACTTCAGCAGCTGATGAAAAGACAACGGCGTGAGATATCGACGTTGTTTTTCTCAAATTACCTATCAGTATGACCAACCCTCTAACGCTCATACACCTGGTCACGTTTCTTCCGACCACCCTGAATTTAATTATTGTCATTCTAGCCCATTTTGAGTAATAATAACACCATGAAATGTAAACTTATTTACTTTTCCAGCTTTTAACATTGTCTACTAGCATTTCTGTTAAATTCAGGATCCTCTTAGTGCTGATGTCCTTATGAATATTGTATGTGTGTGTTGACATTAATACCTGAAGTACTTCAAATACAAGCCTCTTAACACAACGATAAATAACTTTCCAAACGGAACGCTGAACAACACCCGCTGCGATAACCAAAAATATCACATAAATATTGATAAACCGTGCCCTTTCATATTTTTTGATTCACGGAACAAAACAATGGCTGACACCCAGGTGTGGCAGGTGCCAAGCCAGTAAAGAAGGATTACTTCCATTTTAAGATGGCCTACATAGACCATGTGAAAATGAAAGTTAAACAAGTCAGAGGTCAATCTCGGCAGACAGAGCGATATTATATATTCACATCAGGGAACAGTCAACATGAGGTCATGCTTTCCTTTGGAAGGTGTGTGCCGCCCTGACTTATACACAGCAACAGTTCGTGTTCTTGTTGTTGTTGTTGTTGTTGTTGTTATTGTTGTTGTTCGGTGTAAGGGATTTTGAGACATCTTTGATATCAGTTTCGTCCACTTAGTCTGTGAAGTGATATCTCATAATCTTCTTCCAAAGACCGTCAAGGTGATCACATGACACTCCACAGTCTAGAGGTCCCTTGTCTGGACAATGAACCATAAATTAAATTTTCTCCATCTTCTTCTTCTTCTACTTCTTCTGCTTCTTCAAGAATGGGTCATCTAGGGCCACGCGGAATCAGCATCGTTTCGGCCTTCCTTCTTGCCCAGTAGTTCTTCATTCTTAAAGACTGTGCAGGCTTCATTTCCTCCTACCATTTGCCATGTATAGGTTCCTGTTCTTCTTCCTCAAATCCCCGTGTGTAGACTTTAATTATTACATTCCGATTTAATAGATTTGGTGATCCTAGTTCAATATGGTATTTCTCCATTAATTTTATACCATTTTGCTCTAGTGACCTTGATTGGCATCAGGAGGGACATCCCGTCTTAAAACAAAGCCAATCCACATGTTCGACACAGTTTACACCCGCGAAACCTCCCGGGATGGAGAAAAGCGAAGGAAGAAGTCTTTATTCTATCTTGAATTTGGACGTTTTCATGTAATGTATACTGCATTTCTAAATTGTCTCAGTTGGTTCTTTCTTGAAGACATTCTTCAGATTTAATTTGTTTCTTCGTCTGTTTCTCATTTTCATATACTGCTCAATAATGTTCCTACTTTCCTAAGATTTTCCATGTGACTACTGGGCGTGCTCTATTCAGCCGGAAGGACGTGGGATCGATTGCCTGTCAGGAAGTCGAAAATTTAAGAAATTAAATTTCCACTTACGGAGGTGCACATGACCCTGAGGTTCACTCAACCTACACCAAAACTGAGTAACAGGTTAATTCCTGGGGACAAAGACGGCCGCGCGTAGAGCTAACCATTCTACCCCACAAGTGCCGAGTTTGCGGATAGTGGAAACCCTTACCTTCCATTCCTCCAAGGACCCTCATGGCCTGTAGGGAGATGCCTAGCTAATGTGACTACTTGTATACTGATTTATTTAAATACGTCGTAAATTAAAAATGCTGATCTGCTAAAGAGATTAAGTTCTTAATACACAGAACGTCATTGGAAAAGTGTGCAATATGTACACAGATGGCAGCACCTCACAAACGAAGGAATTAAGATCCTATAAAAATTGGTCGGAGTAATGACTCGCTATCAGTACCATCAATGATCACCATGTCTTTGATCTACTCTTCATAACATGTGCTCGATGTGACCACCATCAATTATAATGCAACCTTCCACCCTACGTCGCATGGAAACACCCATTCGTTGTAACACAGGCACTGAACACGCGTTCTCGTAGTGTACGCATATAATTCATAAGGACCGCACACGCCACGGTGTTTACATGTCCCCAAAGCCAAAAATCTAAAGGATTAAGTTCAGGTGAACGGACAGTCCAAGGTATTGGCCCTCCCTGACCAATCCGTCGTTCATGGAAAACCCGTGTTAGGTGATGCCTAACCCTGCGGTGAAAATCGGCCGGTGCCCTATCATTCATGTACCACACTTGCAGTCGTTTATGACCAATGTTTAGGGAGGAACGTATTTCCGTCTTTTGTTCCATACGACGCTCCGTAAATTATTGGAATATCATTATCATTGATAGTAGTGCCCGACTCGTTGGCTGAATGGTCAGCGTACTGGCCTTCGGTTCAGAGGGTCCCGGGTTCGATTCCCGGCCGGATCGGGGATTTTAATCTTAATTGGTTAATTCCAATGACCCGGGGGCTGGGTGTTTGTGCTGTCCGCAACATCCCTGCAATTCACACACCACACATAACACTATCCTCCACCACAATAACACGCAGTTACCTACACATGGTAGATGCCGCCCACCCTCATCGGAGGGTCTGCCGTACAAGGGCTGCACTCGGCTAGAAATAGCCACACGAAATTAATTAATTTAATTGATAGTAGTAGCGAACCATAACTCCGAAGATATTGGTTTGCGACCAATGTTCATAGGACCTTTTTTTCTTCGTCTGTAGCGTACTGACTCTGCGAATATTGCAACCTTTTTCAAGGACACTCTGTATATATATTGAACACTGCAAAACATGTCTATTAATCTTGTTTAAAATATTATTTTATTTCTTTCTTTCCTGGAAATTTCCCAGTCATCTGGATTCGGCACTAATGTGGATAAAATCTAGTTTTACGGCCAGATGCCCTTCCTGGTGCCAACTCTATGCGTTCCTGTGCTACTACGTAGTATCTTGTGTTGCGTAAATGAATATGTGCATTAAGATGATCAACACCCAGTCCCCGAACGAGAGGTAATAACTATACACAGTTAAAGTCCTCGTTTCGGCCGGGAATCGAAGCCGGGACCATCTGAACCGAAGACCCGGTACGCTGACCATTCAGCCAAGGGAACTGATTTTGTTAAAATCTCCCTTTCTTTCTTTCTTTCTTTCTTTCTTTCTTTCTTTCTTTCTTTCTTTCTTCCTTTCTTAATCCGTTTACCCTCCAGGGTTGGATTTTCGCTCGGATCAGCGAGGGATAACACCTCTACCACCTCAAACGCAGTGTCCTGGAGCGTGAGACTTTGGGTTGGGGAAAACAGCTGGGGAGGAGGAACAGTACCTCATCCAGGTGGCCTCACCCACTAAGCTGAACAGGGGCCTTGTGTGGGGGCTAAGAAATTTCGAAAGGATAGACAAGGAAAAGAGAAGGAAGCGGCCTTGGCCTTAAATTAGGTACCATCCCGGCATTTTCCTGGAGGGGAAGTGGGAAACCACGCAAAACCACTTCCTGGATGGCTGAGGTGGGAATCAAACCCTCCCTCCCCCCCCCCCCACTCTACTCTACTCAGTTGACCTCCCGAGGCTGAGTGAACCCTGTTCCAGCGCACCACTTTTCAAATTTCGTGGCAGAGCCGGGCGTGCCGACAGTGTGGTTCGAACCCACTATCTCCCGAATATTGGATACTGGCCACACTTAAGTGACTGCAGCTATCAAGCTCGGTATTATTATTATTATTATTATTATTATTATTATTATTATTATTATTATTATTATTATTATTATTATTATTATTAAAATACCAAATCCCATGGCACAACAGCCCCAAAGAGGCACGGTCTAACAAGCGACCCTGCTGACCCCGAAGGCTTACAGATTAAGAGGTGTCATGAGGTCAGCACGACGAATCCTCTCGATCGTTAATCTTAGATTTCTAGATCGGGTCCGCCATCTCACCGTCAGATAGCTCCTCAACTGTAATCGCATAGGCTGAGTGGTCCTCGAGCAACCCACAGATCCAGGTAAAAATTCCTGACGTAGCCGGGAATCCAACCAGGGACCTCCGAGTACGAGGCACACACGCTACCTGTACACAGTGGGGCCGGCATATAATATAATTCGAATTCGATTTGACATGGTCGATGAATGTGCATGTAAAGACACGTCTCTCTTGTTATTCAAGCCGGTATTAGAGATTATCACGGAAACTATGCGTTTGTGACCTACTCACTACGAGACATTATGTTATCGTACGCAACACCTCACTTTCTTTCTGATACTTTCTCCGGCAGACTGGTGCGTGGAGATGGGCTAGGCTCAGCGATTAGAGCACTAGCGTAACCAGCAATTATATGACTGGCTTGTCTTCCGCCGGCGCTAACAGGTGTTTATGTACATCAAAGAGAGTAGTCGTTGGCGTGGTAAACATCAGCTTCGTAGACTCAGCAGGACGAGTCTTTGATTCCTCAACGGGAAGAATGAGACCACCGGTTCAGAGAAGTATATCGTCGTTCCGCCCAGATAAACCGCTATGTGATAATATTTCAGCTTACAACTCTGACCAGAAAGGTTCTATCATCTAAGGTTAAGTATTGTATGTTCCATATCAACAATATTTCCTTCTAAGTGATACATGTATTGCGGGTCAGTATTTATTCCCTTATCATTGTCACAGCGGTATTTCGAGGCGCAACGACGATTTTATGATTGATTTCGCTCAGTCTGACACAGAAATGAGTATCAGAGCAATTTGGGGAATAATAGTGGCCTAACTTGTACCTAACAACTCTCCCCTTTAGAGCCAATATCACGAATAGTAGAAGCTTTTACCTTTAATATATATATATATATTTTTTTTTTTTTTTTTTTGCTAGGGGCTTTACGTCGCACCGACACAGATAGGTCTTGTGGCGACGATGGTAATAGGAAAGGCCTAGGAGTTGGAAGGAAGCGGCCGTGGGCTTAATTAAGGTACAGCCCTAGCATTTGCCTGGTGTGAAAATGGAAACCACGGAAAACCATCTTCAGGGCTGCCGATAGTGGGGTTCGAACCTACTATCTCCCGGATGCAAGCTCACAGCCGCGTGCCTCTACGCGCACGGCCAACTCGCCCGGTTACCTTTAATAATAATAATAATAATAATAATAATAATAATAATAATAATAATAATAATAATAATAATAATAATGTCATTTTCTTTACGTCCCACTAACTACGTTTACGGTTTTCGGAGACGCCGAGGTGCCGGAATTTAGTCCCGCAGGAGTTCTTTTACGTGACAGTAAATCTACCGACACGAGGCTGACGTATTTGAGCATCTTCAAATACCGCTTGACTGAGCCAAAATCGAACCTCCCAAGTTGGAGTCAGAAGGCCAGCGCCTCAACCATCTGAGCCACTCAGCCCGGCAATTTTACCTCTAACTCCTTTCAAGCCTATGGAGATACCTCTTTCTTTTTTTTCCTTCTTTTATTTTTTTGCCCACTTGTTTGTTAATTTAGAAGTGTGATTTGCCTGAGAAAATGCGGTATAAGTTCTTTTGATGCACTTTTTTTAACTAAGAGATATCTCATACGCTTATTTGAATACTTTTTCATTTTAACTAACTACCACACTACTCAACTTGCCTAGCAGGCCTCATTTTAGCACCGCTAACTGTTTTTGCTGTTTCGAATAACCCCATAACCTCTGGTAGTTCTATTTGAGGACCAACTAGTTTCTGTGCTGAAACGAGTCAGTACAGTATATCTGATATTGTAAAGAAATTATTCATTTCGAAGATGTTCTTAATCAACAAGACTGATATTTTTCCTTTTGAAAACATTTCTTAACAGACAAAAGTAGGGGTCCGCATATTACGAAAAACGTAAAATTAAGCAATGTCCTCAATTGTGCCGGAAGTTGAAGGGATAAAAGGCCCGGAAAGGCTTAAAATTGTAAGTCTTGGATAGCTCTGTCAAAGTAAAAAAAAAATCGAAAATCACTTACGGACTAAATGCAGTTCCGTAAAACAGCCTAAATCGCTTGTTTCTTTCTCTTTTCCTTTTTCTATTAAAATCCTAGCCAAATTAACGTATTTACATAATTATTTATGTAATGTATCCTTTGTTCAATACCCTGAGGGGAATATAGTTATACGGGCTAGAGTGAAACTCTGCATTGACTCACATTAGCGCTCGTAGTAGTGGAAAAAGGCAAATTGATAATCTAATCGACCGGATAACGATTATTAAGAAACATATTGTAATGTTTAGTAATAATTAAAGAATATAATCTCATACTTTATTATATTTTATTTACCTAAAATTCGTAGCTCATATCCCAAGGATGTCCTCAACATTGAGTTGCTTGCCTGAAGGGCTAGACCTGTGGATATTTAATCTAAAGCCATATATTTGATCAAGAAATGTCTGATGTTCTTATTAAGAGACACCTTTTGTATTTTACGTCAATCAATCAATCAATGACCATTGATCTACATTTAAAGCCGTGGCTCAAGTCGCAGATTCCCTAACAGTAATTTACCTAGTCGGTTCTTAAATGATTACAAAGGAGTTGGAAATGTAGTAAACATCTCGCTTGATAAATGATTCCAATTTCTAATTTGTCTCTTTATAAATGAACATTTGCCCCAATTTGCCCTCTTGAATTCCAACTTTAATTTCATTTTATGATCTCTTCTACGTTACTCTTGAAAACTCCATTCAACCTTATTCGTATCATTCCACGTCATCTCTCCACTGGCAGCTCGGAACATACCACTTAGTCGAGCAGTTCGTCTCCTTTCTCCCGAGTCTTCTCTGGCCACAGGTCGCAACACTACTCTTTTGTCGGATATCACCCAGAACAAATCGTACACCTTCCCTTTGGATCTTTTCCATTTCTCGTATCAAGTAATCCTGGTGAGGGCCCCATACACTAGAACAATACGGTACTCTATTTGGGGTCTTAACAGTAACTTATACGCCCTCCCTTTTACATCCCTACTATTACCCCTAAATACCCTTATAACCATGCCCAGGATTTTGATTACCTAAAAATGTTTAAAAAATGACACAAATGTTAAATGAAATTTTACACTCATTTTACTAATCGAGTTGGTATGGGCTATATTTATGTTATAGACATTATAATAAGTTTTTAGTTTCTGCCGTGTCAAAAAATGCAAGGTGAAATTCTTCACGTTTCGCAGAGAAATTTGCTCCGCATCTTCAGAAGAAAATCTCGACTGTTCACGTGGAAGACTTCTCCAGTTGGAGGTGTCTCCCCTGGAATGCGGACATTTCCAAGAAGTAACTTGTGAGCAACGTTTATTTAGTTCCCAGATTGACAAAGCGTTGCGAAGATTCTCATGTCTCCGTATTCATCCTCGCTTAACGTGGTGATAATATCCAATACTACACGCGTAAATGCTTCAAAATTCTCAGACATGTAAAACAATGACTCATAAAAGTATAAGATAGTCTAATAAATTCCATCAAATGACCAAATAATGACGTATAATTTTATAAAATGACCTAAAAGTACAGAATGGCAAAAAATTGCAAAAAATGGCCTAATAAATTAGCATTTCTACAGTGTGGAAACTCTGATCAGGATTTCTGTACAAGTTAGCAATGTCTGTTTTGAACCAATTAAAAGACGGCATGTCATCAAAATCCTAGCCGTGTTCGCAACCATATGAAGAGATCTGTAGAGAGCCGATGAGGATGATGATGATGATGATTCTTGTTGTTTAAATGGGCCTAACATCTAGGTCATCGTCCCCAATGAAGATCCAGCGAGTTTATTTAGAGATACACTTTAGATCAAAAATATCTTATGTGTTTATTTAGAAACACGTTGTTTTCATCAAAATGTGTTCAATACTTTGATTAAGAAATTTTGGATGTGCTCATTTAAGATCACACATTTAAGAGGACAGACTGGAGTTAAAAATCGATATTTTGGTCCTTTTGGCGAAAAAATGTTTATGGCTAAATTGAAAGGATTGAGTTTCTTTGGTTGTCACGAAGTTATTCCGTTGAATTCAAACAATTTATCACTTTAATAATGCTTTGTTTGCCAGTCTGCACACAGCAGAATTGGGCGTGGCTTTCATTCCCCGCCAAATAGAATTTTACATATTATTCCCATTTTCTCCATAATATTCTGCCAAATGTAACAAAATTTGTATGATATATGTATTACAGCTATATTAGGAAACCTGTGTATAGAAATTTTGGTTTCAGATTTTTTCAAGTAGTAGGATTCTTTAAATCCAAAATTTTAGAACATAAAAATTACACAAAAGTTAGTACAATATATGTCCTTATATACATGATGTACAGAAAAAATTCCACATTGCTTTTTAAAGAAGTACTATCTATCTAATTCCAAATTTTCATTGACATCTCAATTAAATTTCATTTAAAAAAGGGATTAAAATTTCAAAAACTTTTTTGAAAGCTATTAATTTTATACGAAATAAATTTTCGTGATATAACTACTTTTATTTACGTGACATTCCCAGTAAGTTTCATGAACATCCATGCATTATGTAAAAGTATCCATTTATCTTCAGACTGTCCACTTAAGCACACAGTGTTTGTTGTATTCAGTTCCTCAATAGGTACATTAATCGGGTATTCTTCAATGTGTTTCAGCTGGCAGCAGCCCAGCGAAGGTACGACGATGAGGACAATAGTAATGCGCTCGTACCGGTCGACCATTCACACGAACACCACCACCACACACACATCACACGACTTGATGTGAATTGTGACAGTTCAGGCATGAAGGTAGAGCTCGAATTCGATGGACCTTTCGACGGCGTCGTCTACAGCAAGGGGTACTCGGACGATCCCAAATGCAGGTAAGTCACTCATTGTTTTCTGTAATCACGAGTAGATTTGTTAATGTGTCATTATTGAGGGTGCATTTATATTCTGTAGTACTCGGTGTGTTTGGAAAATGTACCCTCGTCGCCATAAGACCTATCTGTATCGGTGCGACGTAAAGCCAGTTGTAAAGAAAAAGTACCCATTTGGTACCAGAAAGGAAGGTAATCAGTAAGACTTGATAGAAGTATGTGAAAGTTTTTCAGATATTAATGAAGATATGATTAATTTCCTCCTTTACATGAAACATTATTATTTTAAAATCAAGAAATACTGTATCTCATGAGCCCATTTGAATGCGTTCCCTATCACCAAGAAGGGTCCGATTTGGGCCTTCTATAGAAAGATAATTTATATTGTTCTTCAAAGACATCTTCCAGTAGGTCACAGAAACTGTTTTCTTTGGTGACTCTTGTACTACGGGGAATAATAATAATAATAATAATAATAATAATAATAATAATAATAATAATAATAATAATAATAATTAGAGGGCCCGTATTGCTCTGCAGCATTCGTTATAAATATACCATATACGGTGTCTTGATTCAAAATTGCTGCATGCGCTGCCCGGGTACTATTTTGAACGTTTAATTTTAGGATATGAATTACCTGTTAATTATGTGTGATTCTTTTCTTTATCGTGACGTTAACTGATAATTAACGAACTTAAAACAAAATGTTTTACATCGCACCGAGTCTTACGGCAACGATGAAATGGGAAATATTTAGGAGTGGGAAGGAAGTGCAAAGTACAGCCCCAGCAGTTTCCTGGTGTAGAAAATAGGAAACCATGGAAGTCCACCGTCTGAGCTGGAGGGTTCGACCCCACTCTTTCTCAAATACAAGCTGATTGTTATGTGACCCAAACCGCGCAGGCACACTCTCGGTTTGTACGAAATATTTTGTAGCTTTAGAGTTATTGTTCTTCTTCTTCTTAATCTGTTTTCCCTCCAGGGTCGGTTTTTCCCTCAGACTCAGAGAGGGATCCCACCTCTACCGCCTCAAGGGCAGTGTCCTGGAGCTTCAGACTCTAGGTCGGGGATACAACTGGGGAGGATGACCAATATCTCGCCCAGGCGGCCTCACCTGCTATGCTGAACAGGAGCCTTGTGGAGGGATGGGAAGATTGGATGGGACAGGCAAGGAAGAGGGAAGGAAGCGGCCGTGGCCTTAAGTTAGGTACCATCCCGGCATTTGCCTGGAGGAGAAGTGGGAAACCATGGAAAACCACTTCCAGGATGGCTGAGGTGGGAATCGAACCCACCTCTACTCATTTGACCTCCCGAGGCTGAGTGGACCCCGTTCCAGCTCTCGTAATATTTTTCAAATTTCGTGGCAGAGCCGAGAATCGAACCCGAACCTCCGGGGGTGGCAGCTAAGCACACTAACCACTACACCACAGAGGTGGACTAGAGTTATTGTTGAGTGTTTAATTTGAAGTTTTAGTATTACATTTTTTCGCGTTGAACGTCGTACTTATGGCAGCCCATATTGTCTGGTAAGTAATTCATCTTTTAATAACAGAAATAAGTGATAAACGTATGAATTTACATGTAACTGTCACCAATCAGCCTAGAAAACCCCAAAACTGTAAATTCAGTACTGATATCTGTAATTTTGGACATTTTCTTTCTCACCCCTTAAGACCCGCATGCCCATGAAGGCTGAACTAGGACTTAAAATTTAAAATTTAATGACATTTAATGTCATCCAGTGTGTCACTATTCATCTCAGCGGCCCCATAAACTATGGATTCTACATTAATATTTGTCGTTTTCGATTAAATGAAATGGCGTAGGGTTTTAGTGCCGGGAGTATCCGAGGACACGTTCGGCTCGCCAGGTGCAGGTTTTTGAATTGACGCCCGTACGCGACCTGCACGTCGTGATGAGGATGAAATGATGATGAAGACGACACATACACCCAGCCCCCGTGCCAGCGGAATTAACCAATTATGGTTAAAATTTCTAACCCTGCTGGGAATCAAACCTGGGACCCCTATGACGCTAATAATTTAACCATGGATCCGGACTCGTTTTAGATTATCTTTATTCCCTAGCAACTCCAACCCTAGGAGTGCTAGGTGTGACTTACTCCCATGGCATTTCTCTCTAGATAGTATTATGTCCCCTATGTGTACCAAGTTCGGTTGAAACTGCAGGTTTGTCTATAGTCACCGTCATTTCTAATCGTTTAGCTTCGTCGATATCTATATATAAATAATAATAATAATAATAATAATAATAATAATAATAATAATAATACTGGGCGAGTCGGCCGTGCGGTTAGAGGCGCGCGGCTGTGAGCTTGCATCCAGGAGGTAGTGGGGTTCGAATCCCTCTGTCGGCAGCCCTGAAGATGGTTTTCCGTGGTTTCCCATTTCCACACCAGGCAAATGCTGGGGATGTACCTTAATTAAGGCCACGGCCGCATCCTTCCCACTCCTAGTACTTCCCTATCCCATCGTCGCCATAAAACCTATCTGTGTCTGTGTGACATAAAGCCACTAGCATAATACTCGTAATAATAATAATAATAATAATAATAATAATAATAATAATAATAATAATAATACTTTCGAGTGGCTATTCCAAACCGAGTGCAGCCCTTGTAAACTGCGTGTTATTGTGGTGGAGGATAGTGTTATGTGTGGTGTGTGAGTAGCAGGAGTGTTGGGGACAGCACAAACACCCAGCCTCGAGTCATTGGAATTAAGCAATGAAGGTTAAAAACCCCGACACGGCCAGGAATCTAACCCGGGACGCTCTGGACCAAAGGCCAGGACGCTAACCATTTAGCCATGGAGCCGGACATCTTTACAGAAAGATATTGCTCCTTAACTGTATGCAACCCGCTAAGTACAGAATGTATTGCGGACTAGTGTATGGCTTCGCCTGCAAGTTATTGGAGTGGTGATTTAATGACTTGATTTTATGATTACTTAAATCTGACTGAACTTAGAGACCTATCTATGTCATAATTCACTGGCAGGTAATTCCGGAGAGATTAAAACAAAAATGTATGAAATCGGCCCAGTAGAATGGACGGACGTGTTGGCCGAAGCTGTTTTTAGTGAACTCTTTATGTATCATGACATTCGCCTTAGACGTTAACTGGGAACACCTGTCGAAGGATAACCTAGCTACACTAGAAATAGTGAAGGCCATGCATCTTTAAAACGTTCTATGCCTGGCAAAAAAACGCTCCTTGAAGACCAACCTATGAGCTCACAAGACAACCGTTCTATTTTTTTTTTTTTTTTCACTGATGGCTTTACGTCGCACCGACACAGATAGGTCTTATGGCGACGATGGAATAGAAAAGCCCTATGAGTTGGAAGGAAGCGTTCATGGCCTTAATTAAGGTGTGAAAATGGGAAACACGGAAAACCATCTTCAGGGCAGCCGACGGTGGAATTCGAACCCACTATCTCCCGGATGCAAGCTCTCAGCCGCGCGCCGCTAACCGCCCGGCCAACCCGTTCTATTTATAAAAACGGCGATTAAAAATATCATTGTCTTCTACAATACCAAGCTTTACATCAAGAACTACAGGATAAAAGAAGTGAATATATGGATAGATTTTTACCAAACAGATGCCATCATAACATCAGAATGGATAAATTCTGACTACGAGCTGCGGCATGCCATAACGCGCTTCTTATTATTCTTAAATATGCATAAAACTATTGAAAAGGGCAGGCAAAACAATATGACTAGACAGGCATATCAAGACGAGTTATCTGACCTATTTATAACTAATACTGCGATGCAGCACGGGTTCTCTAGTTATTATTAATTACCACTACAGAAAGTGAGATTAGATTTTTCGGTATCTTAACGGTACACAAATTATTTCAGGTGAGTATTTTGTTCGACTAATCCTGTGCATGAAATAACTAAAGTTCATTCCGTTGTAAAGGCAAGAAGCAAAGTGTTTTAGCGCAGCTAACTCTCTTGGTTGATCCCTGCACATAGCCTTGCCCTTTGCCATGCAGTATAGGGTCAGGGACTTGGATCGACAGGAGCCAAGGAATATGGACGTTTCGTGACGACCGCCGCACGACATAGGTGGTCATTTATTGTCTGCTGCAAGCACGTCGCGGTTGTATAGACACTAAATTATTTCCGGGAATCTTAATTACAACCAAATGTTATGTTTAATATATTCTTAATTGTTAGGATTTTCTTCACATATTACATCACCAAGTTGCAATTCTTTCCCTGATTCACGACGTTCCTCAAATATGTTGTATAACCCATGCTAATATACATTTTTTTTCCATTGGCTTTACGTCGCACCGACACAAATAGGTCTTACGGCGACGATGGGTCAGGAAAGGGCTAGGAGTGGGAAGGAAGCGGCCGTGGCATTAACTAAGGTACAGCCCCAGCATTTGCCTGGTGTGAAAATGGAAAACCACGGAAAACCATATTCAGGGCTGCCGACAGTGGGATTCGAATCCACTATCTTCCGAATACTGGATACTGGCCGCACTTAAGCGACTGCAGCTATCGAGCTCGGTGCTAATATTATATAGAGTTTGTGAGTTTGTATTTGGAGATTAACCTCTCGAAACAATCAACCGATGTCTAATTCCTTTAACAACAGAATATTTTGAAAATTGTTAAAAGCCATACGTAATTACTGTCTTTCTTTCTTTCTTTCTTTCTTTCTTTCTTTCTTTCTTTCTTTCTTTCTATCTTTCTTTCTTAATCTGTTTACCCTCCAGGGTTTTCTTTCCTCGGACTCAGCAAGTGATCCCACCTCTACCGGCTCAAGGGCAGTGTCGTGGAGCGTAAAACTTTGGGTCTGGGATACAGCTGGGGAGGAGGACCAGTAACTCGCCCAGGCGGCCTCACCCGCTATGCTGAACAGAGGGCTTCGTAATTATTGTACGGTACCTTATCTGAGAAGTAGGTAGTATAAAAAAGATATTTGCCTGGTGTGACAGTGAGAAACCACGGAAAACCATCTTCAGGACTGCCCACAGACGGATTCGAACCCACTATCTCCCGAATGCAAATCACAGCTGCGCGCCCCTAACCACATGACCAACTCGGCCGGCATTTTATACATTCCCAGCCCATGTTTCTTTATTTCTCAGAGACAAAATCGGAAGGGACATGTTGAGAGAATGGACAGGAAGATATCGATACAAGTTTTAATCCCATATGTAGACTACATTATGTCACACGTTCACTTTTTTCTCTCAAGCCTCGGACTAAACATCAGAATCGGCCACGGTGGCTCCAGAAAGAAACCGAAGAATTTATGGTCATGTCACGAGAGCCTTGACCTACCATAATTTCAAAGTCACTGGAAAAAAGAAACACAGATTTCACCTATGAAGGAAGCCTTCAAAGGAAATGAATGATACAACGAGAGAAATACCCTGTCATTAAATACATAAAAACTAGAACTGAAGGTTTTCCGGTAATAAACGAAGTTGGGGCTGTAAAAGTGAAAGGGGATTGCTAATGATAGACGTGCTAGGCCTTGTCTGTACTATTAGAGGGTGGGTCAGGGACAGACATCGACGAGAGCTTGAACTTGAGACAGCTGGAGCAGAGCAGTCTACGAAGTTCGTGCGCTAAATGACTTCCGGCTCACGGCTCTCCATCGTAAGAGGCGGCACGAACCAATTCGCTGAAGCTGTGTGGCTAAACATCTTGCGCTAAATATGACAGAGATATCGGGTTGACGAACGAGAAAATAATATACTCATGTCGGATTAAGAATGTTAAATTAATATTCTGATGTCAGGTTAAGAATGAGGAATTCATACTTTTATGTGAGGTTAGGAATGAAAAAATTAAGTATTTATTACAGATCAGGAACGAAGTGAAAATATACTAATGTCAAATTAGGAATTACAAACTATACAGGGTGGTCAGAAACAACGTGAACAGAGGGTTGGTCATACTGATAAATAATTCGAAAAACAATCGATATCTCGCGCCGTTGTAATTTCATCAGCTGCTGAAGTTAGCCAATCAGATCTCTTCGCGGGATATTTCAGATGGGATTTGCAAGGCGGTGTTGTTGAGTCTGCGCGTAGCTTATGATCGGTTTGAGAACACCAATAGAAGAAATAAACTTCTCCAGGGGAGGGACTCGAACAAGGATCTCCCTGCTGATAGCCTTGGCCCATAGCAAGCACGCTATGGTGCTATTGGCTGAAACCCAAGGTGTGTTACTGTTTGATGCTCATTTCTCAGCATGGCTCTCAAGCCCGACCAAGCCATGTGCAGATTTAGCAACACCGCCTCGTAAATCCCATTTGAATTCGCCCGCGAAGCGATTTGATTGGTTAACTTCAGCAGCTGATACAACGACGTGAGATATCGACGTAAATCTTTCAAATTATTTATCATTATGACCTACGCTCTAACACTCAAGTACTCGGATCACGTTGTTTTAGACCACCCTATGTATTGATATCAGGGGCTGCCTGGCCGAGGCGGTAAAGACGTACTCGGCTCGCCCGGGAGGACGTGGGTTCGAATCCCCGTCAGGAAGTCGTAAAATTTAAGAAACGAGATTTCCACTTCCGGAAGTGCATATGGCCCTGAGGTTCACTCAGCCTACACCAAAAATGAGTAGCAGGTTCATTACTGGGGGCAAAGGCGGCCGGGCGTAGAACTAACCACTCTACCCCATCAGTGCCGAGGTTGCGGATAGTGGAAGCCTTTACCTTCCACCCCTCCCAGGGCCTTCATGGCCTGTACGGAGATGGCTTTTTATGTATTGATATCAAGTCAGTAAAAAATAAACTGATGTCAGATTAGGAATTAGAAAATATACTGATTTCAGGTTAGATAACAGATAAGGAAAGAGGATACTGATATCTGGTTAGGAATAAGAAAGTAACACTTATGCCAGGTTACGTATGAGAAAATAATTTACTGATATCATACTAGGGATGAGAGGATAATATACTGGTGTCAGGTTAGGAATGAGTAAACATCCTGATGTCAGCCGACGATACATTAATATCAACATTAGCACGCATTTTTTTCTTCCCTTAACGTGTTTTAAACATCAACATTTTACAAGTCTAAACACATTGTTTGGGTTCCAAGTGAAATAAGAGCCCGTTCTTGAGGGAGGTGCCGCCATGTTTGCTTCGTCCCAGTCGGTCCTTTAGTTAAAATGAATTTGTTCAAATACACAGTTAAAAAAAATTATGGGAACATGTTTTGTAACGTCCGATATGTGAACTTTAATTTGGGCGATGGGGTCCCAATGATCGTAAAGCATACCTTCAGACCTTAGCTACTCAGGGTAAGTCAAATCGAAGTTATACCCCATCTGTAGGCGTAGCCATGCATCAAACTGTCAGGTGACTCCTCAAAACAAAGTGAATAGCGGTGCGTCCGTGTGTTTTTGTGAGGTACACAGACCATTGCGGTCATTTCAGCACGTTGTACCTAAACCATCATATCCCATGAGACATCTTAACGAGGTTCAAGTCGCAAGGGCCGTCACTTTGATCCAGGAAGGATGGACTTTTCGTCGTGTTGCTGTGGATCTCAATGTCTCTCCGTCAGTTATTCACCGCTTGTGGAATCGCTACAGTGAGACAGGCCAGTTCACAAGGAAAGTTGGACAAGGTCGTGGACGCATTGCAACCCCACAGGATGACCGATATTTGACCATCTGTGCGTTGCGGCGTCGTTCAGCAACTGCCATAAAACACAACAAGATCTCAGAAGGGTCACTGGAATCACGGTGTCTGACCAGACAGTAAGGAACCGATTAAGAGAAGTGTCCTTACGACCCAGACGTCCTGTTCGAGTGCCCCGTTTAACGCAGCAACATCGCGCAGCTCGTCTTCTATTTGCCCGTACCCACATCAACTGGCAACTTCACCAATGGAGACTTATTTTGTTCACAGAAAAGTCGAGATTTCCCCTGACACAGTGTGATGGACGTCAATGTGTATGGAGATGCCGTGGTCAGCAGTACATGCCAAATGTTGTCCAGGAACCGATTCGGACAAGGTTCTGTGATGGTGTGGGGTGGCATCAGTATTGATGGCCGTACAGATCTTGTCGTCGTCCGTGGTAATCTTACCGCTGCGGTGTACATCGAGCAGATACTGCTACAGCATGTGTTGGTTGCTGCATACGGTGTTGGCCCTGAATTCGTACTCATGCACGACAATGCCAGGGCTCATGTAGCGCGCATCACCAGAGCTGTCTTACTAGAAGAGATAGAATGGCCAGCAGTGAGTCCCGACCTTAATCCCATCGAGCATGTGTGGGATAGGCTTGACAGAAGTGTTCGTGGGCGTCTTGCTCCACCACAGACTCTCCAAGACCTCGAACAGGCTCTCATTGAAGAATGGGACCTGATACCGCAACGTGACTTCCGTCGACTTATACGGAGCATTGCCACGTAGGTGCCAAGTTGTGATAAATGCTCGCGGAGGACATACACCATACTGAAACTCTCCAACTGTGACAAAAATCCACCCTGGAGGACTGTTTTCACTTTGTTTTCGCCCCTATTTGGACATTTCCTTTTGTGTTTTGAAAATGAACGCGATCCATCGATGCTCTTTTTTATACTTCAACGGTAAAGAGTGAATGATTAGTTGGTAATATACCAGGGTGTGAGGTATTGTTTTGTGGAGCATGTCGTACGTTCAAAAATATGTTCCCCTAAATATTTTTGAACTGTGTATTTAACAACAGTGTCTAATTCGTACAGATTTCAAAAGTCTACATACAGTACAGAAGCGTACGTAATGGCGTATAACATAAACAGCTGATTTTGAGAAACAGAATATGCCCTAACATTTCTGGAATTATCTTTACTCTCTGTTGTAAACCAGGTACGTTTAATTTTGTCACTAGATTATATTATTATTATTATTATTATTATTATTATTATTATTATTATTATTATTATTATTATTATTATTATTATTATTATAACAAAAACTCGTGGCAAAACATCCCATTGCGGTTCTGCTCTGACAAGGCGGCTGCCGCCCAGTCAGATAACCTGCAGATACTGGAGTGATACCTGGTCAACGTAACGATACCTTCAGTCGTATTGATTGACTTTCTTGAACAGTTCTGCTGCCTCTCGTATCACATAGTTTCCCAGTTGTTCTCACTAGATTGAGAGAAGCCTTTTCCAGGTCTCAGTCAAGAATTAAAATACCTGGACTGTCTGGGAAACGAACTCGGAGCACCCAGGTAAGAGAAAGGCTCGCTAACCCTACACCACATGGCTGGAAATAGTAGTAGTAGTAGTAGTAGTAGTAGTAGTAGTGTCGGCCCCACGGTATAGTTTAGCGTTCCTGCGTCTTATCCGGAGGCCCCAGTTTCGATTCCCGACCAAGTCAAGGATTTATAGCTGGATCTGAGGGCTGATTCGAGATTCACTCAACCTGTGTGATTAAAATTGAGGAGCTATCTTACCAAGAATAATAGCCGACAGGATTCGTCGTACCGACAACACACCACCTCGTAATCTGTAGGCGTTCGATTTGAGCAGCGGTCGCTTGTTAGGCTCTTTGGGGCTGTTGCGCCGTGGGGTTTGGTTTAGTTTTCGGTGGTGTTAGCAGTAGCAGTCTTATTATTACAATTTATTGAACGTAGTGGTAACTCATACAAGGAAAGTGAAACGATTGAGAAGGTGGTGGCCTGGGACGTAATTTATCTGGTGTGAAAACGGGAAACTACAGAAAGCCACTTTCATGGCTGCCGACGATGAGGTTCAAACCCATCATCTCTCGAAAGGAAGCTGACAATTTTAAGTCTCGTACCGCGTATTTAATAATAATAATAATAATAATAATAATAATAATAATAATAATAATCTGGAATATTTTTCGTAAATTTACTGTATGTTTTAAGCTTTTCGCCGATCTCTCTTTTACGGTTTGCGAAACGCTGCTAATGCGTTTCTTATCCTCTGTCCGGCTCCATGGCTAAATGGTTAGGATACTGGCCTTTGGTCCACGTGGTCCCAGCTTCGATTCCCGGCCGGGTCGGGGATTTGAACCTTAATTGATTAATTCCGATGGTTCGGGGGCTGGGTGTGTGTATGCCATCTTAAGCGTTAGAATCTTCATCATAAATAAAGCCCCATTCTCACAGACGCGCAGATCGCCTGTTAGGCGTCAACTCGAAAGACCTGCACCAGGCCTCTCAGGAGGCCACACATTATTATTATTATTATTATTATTATTATTATTATTATTATTATTATTATTATCCTCCAACCCGACAAATGTAGAGGTGATGCCTACTGATGTATCCATTATTGTTGTTGATGTTGCTTGGTCATCAGTCCATAGACTGGTTTGATGCAGCCTCCGTGCCACCCTACCTGGTGCTAACCTTTTCTTTTCTACATAACTACTTTTTTTTTGCTAGTTGCTTTACGTCGCGCCGACACAGATAGGTCTTATGGCGACGATGGGACAGGAAAGGCCTAGGAATGGAAGGAAGCGGCCGTGGCCTTAATTAAGGTACAGCCCCAGCATTTGCCTGGTGTGAAAATGGGAAACCACGGAAAACCATCTTCAGGGCTGCCGACAGTGGGGTTCGAACCTACTATCTCCCGAATACTGGATACTGGCCGCACTTAAGCGACTGCAGCTATCGAGCTCGGTTACATAACTACTACATCCTAAATTACTATTTCTGTTTGTCATACTCATACCTTAGTCCACCTCTACCGTTCTTACCATCTATACTTCCCTCTAAAACTAAATGAACAAGTCCTGGGAATCTTCCGGCATGTCCTATCACTCGATCTCTTTTCTGATCAAATTTAGCCAAATCGTTCTCTTCTCACCAATTCAATGTGGTATCTCGTTATTCGTAATTCCATCTATCAATCTCACCTTCAGCATTCTTTTGTAACACCACATTTCAAAAGATATTCTCTTTCCTTCTGAGCTAGATATTGTCGATCTTTCACTTCCGCACAATGCCGCACTCAAGAATTAAATCTTCAAAAACATCTTTCTAATTCCTACATCAATGCTCTAAGTGAGCAAATTTCTTTTCTTAAGAAAGACCTTCCTTGCCTGTGGTAGTCTGCATTTTATGTCCTTAGTATCTAAGATATCAAAAACTAAACCCTGTGGAATACATATATACGATTAGAAAGACGACTGCTGCGCAGCAAAATGGCCTTCGTATATGTGGAATGCCACATGTGAACGTGATAACTTTCTTAGCCATACTGGCAGGATTTACTGTATCTTATATAATAGCCTAGCTGGTCTCAGGATGCTGCCTTAACCACTTTCCAGCTCAGTCCACGATTGAAATCCTTGAAAGAGCCATAAATCATACCCCAGGCTTCAGGGTGTGATGCTTTTGTCTTTGTAATTTAATGTAATATTACTGTAAACACGTATTTCATCTCGAGTTGTTTGTTAGGAGATAAGTACAAATATATTATTTTCCGTTGAATATTGGTAAAGCTCTGAATGCATAAGAGGCTATTGGTATCAAAAGGAGCAATCTCCAATTATCGTCAAAATCGAGTTGCTCACGCCATTTTATTGTACTACTAGCCCTCTACTAAACTATGTTTTTGTTTGTTTTGTTTTTGCAAAAAAGGAACGAATTCCAATCGTTTCAGGGTATGAAAGTACAAAGTTGCTTTCAAACAGAACAATCTCCGCCATTTGTTGCAATCAAGTGGGACAATTTCCTTAACTACCAATACTAGGTCATTTTGTTCCGATCATGTGAACGCTGCCATATTGTTTCAATGGAGTTATAAAGCGAGACTGCCCTGCTTCTTTGTCGGATTTGTAGTTATATTTGAGGTATATTCGGTGTTTTAGAATTTTTTTTTTGCTATTGGCTTTACGTCGCACCGACACAGATAGGTCTTGTGGCGACGATGGGATAGGAATAGGAGTTGGAAGGAAGCGGCCGTGACCTTAATTAAGGTACAGCCCTAGCATTTGCCTGGTGTGAAAATGGAAAACCATGGAAAACCATCTTCAGGGCTGCCGACAGTGGGATTCGAACCCACTGTCTCCCGGATGCAAGCTCACAGCCGCACAACCAACTCGCCCGGTGTTTTAGAATTTTATGAAGGTGCACGAACAAACTGTAACTTTCTTCGTTGTATTCTGTGGTGGATACGATGCCACAAAACTTGACACCTGCGTCAAACACAAAAGCGAGCAAATGGACCAAGTATTAAAGGAAATGTAAACCAGTTGTTACTAAAAAGCTGAGTTAATAATAACCTGTGCAGAGGAGGAAGAGGACGAGGCCAAAAGCTAAAACACATACTGGAAAGCGAATTCTAACTAAATGTTATGTCGGGACAGTAAAAGTACAAAGGTTCCTATATGTCAGTAAGCTTTTTACATTCTTTATGTCTCCAGAAAGCGCGTTGATACTATAGCTAAAACATATGCACGACAGGTAAACCACTGTTGAAAATCGCAGGGGTAATAAGAAGACACAGATTTTATGACCGAAAAAAGGAAAGTCTTGTGAAATTTATATCTTCCTTGGTGTGTGTTGAATCACACTATTGCCGTAATAATTCAAGGCTGAGAATTTATTGGCCTTATGAATTAAGTGTTTTTTCGTGTAAATACTATTACCCGTCACTTTGTAACAATATAAAATAAACGTACCTTATAGTGTCATTCATGGCCTTTCAGTCTGGTGTAAAGAATATAAATAATACTCTATACTCAAATAAAGAGTGTATGTATAAAAATTCTGTATGTTATTAATAATAATAATAATAATAATAATAATAATAATAATAATAATAATAATAATGTTATTTGTTTTACGTCCCACTAACTTCTTTGACGGTTTTCGGAGACGCCGAAGTGCCGGAATGTAGTCCCGCAGGAGTTCTTTTACGTGCCAGTAAATCTACCGACACGAGGCTGACGTATTTGAGCACCTTCAAATACCACCGGACTGAGCCAGGATCGAACCTGCCAAGTTGGGGTCAGAACGCCAGCGCCTCAACAGTCTGAGCCACTCAGTCCGGCTGTATGTTATTGACAGAAAGAACAATGTCCATAGATGTTGATATCAGAATGAACAATATCCACGAAAATAGTTCACTTTGTATCAAAATGGACAATCTCTAAAATAAAATTCAAAATGCCCAATTAACTATTAATCATATGCTTGGTTTTCTTTTATTATTGGCATATAACCCGTTTTCTGTATATATAAGGCAAAAATCATTCAGGTATAGTAGACAGAAATGCATAAGATAAATACTGACTCCAAGTGTAAAATGCAGGAAGTTGGAGATTGCTCCTTCTGATACCAATAGCCTCAAATAATATCCTATTTCCAAATAGATCTGAAAATTTGATATTTTTAACTCAGGTAGTATTTAACAATCAAAAATTTAAGGGTCTTCTGACATAGATTACAAAATATTCGCTTCTTGCAGTGGCGCCGATTTTGGAAAGACAAGGCGTTTTCTGCCCCCCCCCCCCGCCACCACCACCACCACCAAAAAATTATTTTAGCGTGCAGAGTGCCATTTTGGATGTTAAGTCCCCTTAAAAAGTGGAATTTTGTAGTCTTCAGAGGCTGCTAAGGCTTTAAATCTGGAGAATATGGTAGATGGTTTTATATCAAGAAATGAGATTAGAAAGCGGGCATTCCTCCAGAGAAATACTACTACTGTTCAGGCAGTAGAGCTTTTTGTATCATGAATTGTATAATATACAGTATGTAAATTGTATATTTATTAAGAAAATATAATTGAGAGCATCCGTGGCTCAGGCAGCAGCGCGCCGGCCTCTCACCGCTGGGTACCGTGGTTCAAATCTCGGTCACTCCATGTGAGATTTGTGCTGGACAAAGCGGAGATGGGGCAGGTTTTTCTCCGGGTTAGCCGGTTTTCCGTGTCATATTTCATTCCAGCAACACTCTCCATTTCATCTGCCATTCATTAATCATTGCCCCAGAGGAGTGCGACAGGCTTCGGCAGCCGGCACAATTCCTATCCTCGCTGCTAGATAAGGGCTTCATTCATTCCATTCCTGAACTGGTCTAATGACTGGAAAAAGACTGTGGATTTTAATTTTCATTAAGAAAATATAATTATAAAGCAAGTTCTAATTTGTTTACTTGTGATTATTTTTGGTAGCTTCGTACGTAAAACATTCCTTCAAGACATTTACAGTATTTATCAAGTCTATTTTTCTGTTTACTTGTGAATATTATTGAAAACTACGTACATAAGACTCTTCAAAATGTGCTTGAGAAACAAGTTATATTACTATTCGGTTTTTTCTGTTTGTTTGTGAATATTGTTATATAGGAACATTTGCATTAATTGTTGTTCCACATTTCACATCCCTGTGTTCATGTTATTCATTCCTCCCACCAATAATTACCCAAAGTCGGCGCGCCTAGCTTCTTGAACGTTTTCGTGCACTTTCGCATGCACACTGCCTCAAGCTAGGCACGGCGGGTGGTATAAACGGAGTGGCAAACGAAGCTACTACCTACTCCACACACATCGCACTCTGCATCAAGCTCGTCCTTCTAACAAACCATTAGCTAGTTTTTATCATTTTATTTTTTTTTTCGAAATGGGGATCGTTCCGTAAGGTTATGTGTACTTATCTCCCAAACACCCTGTATATGTATTTAATACAATAAAAGCTATGGCCGAAAATATTACTGTTAAAGATTCAAAAAACTATATAACAAATAGAGCTTCTCGGAACTTATGCGTGGCAGGCAGAGTAAGATATTTCGGTGGGATAAAATTTTATGGATTATCATTCAAAATATTAATCATAGCATAATAATAATGTTATTAATTACAGTAATTAAAACTCAGTCGTAGGTAAATCAACAGACATGCCTTTCTCTGCCGTCTTGTAGAGTAAAATGGAACGTCAAGATGGCCATATTATTATTATTATTATTATTATTATTATTATTATTATTATTATTATTATTATTATTATTATTATTTCTCAGTTAGGGTCTTCGGCGGACCACGAGAAACGAGAAAATTTAAATGCTTCATCCTTCTTCTTCCTCCAATATTCCATCTGCCCACTGCCTCCTTTTCCTCTCCCAGCACCATTTAACACTTTCTTTCTAAAAATATCTCTCTCTCCCTCTCTGTTGCTTCTTCTTCTTTCCTCATGATGTTTCTCTCCAAACCTTTCCTGACTTCATGAATACAGGTTGTTGTTGTCTTCTTGTTCCAAAGATATTTGAAGATCTGTTTGGTTAACCTGTTGTCATCCATTCTGTATAAATGTCCAAAAAATATCAATCGCCTCTTGATTTCCAGAGTTCTGTATTTCTTAGCGAACCGAATATTTTCAGTATTATTTTTCTTTCCAGTACTTCTAATTTATTCAGCTTGCAATACAGTACTAGACGTTAATATTTTATGTGGCTATTTCTAGCCGGGTACAACCCTTGTAAGGCAGACTAGGCGGCATCTGCCATGTGTAGGTAACTGCGTGTTATTGTGGTGGAGGATAGTGTTATGTGTGGGGTGTGAGTTGCAGAGATGTTGGGGACAGCACAAACACCCATTCCCCAAGCCAAGGGAATTAACCAATTAAGGTTAAAATCTCCGACCCGGCCGGGAATCTAACCCGGACCCCTGTGACCGAAGGCCAGAACGCTAACCATTTAGCCATGGAGCCGGACAGTACTAGACCATTCACTCGCGTATAGGCATTCCGGTTTGACTACTGCGTTGTAGTATTGTATTTTGAGGTTTATAGATAAACACTTTTTTGTTTTAGATATTCCTAATCAGCGAGCTCGATAGCTGCAGTCGCTTAAGTGCGACCACTATCCAGTATTCGGGAGATAGTGGGTTCGAACCCCACTGTCGGCAACCCTGAAGATGGTTTTCCATGGTTTTTCACACCAGGAAAATGCTGGGGCTGTACCTTAATTAAGGCCACGGCCCCTTCCTTCCCACTCCTAACCCTTTCCTGCCCCATCATCGCAATAAGACCTAACTGTGTCGGTGCGATGTAAAGCAACTTGCAAAAAAAAAAAAAAAAAAAAGATATTTCTAATTATACCGTATTCTCTCTCCATCTTGTGTATCCTTCCTTCTATAGCGGATTTTTCCAAACCATTTTCTTGAACAGTTTCTCCCAAATATTTGAATTTCTTTATCGTCTTTATCCGACCAGTTTCTGTTATTAGAAATTCTCGACCATTTTTTATATTTGTCATAAATTTGTTCCTTACACAGAAATTCTTATACTTGTTCCCACCGGCGGAGTTGGCCGTGCGATTAGGAACGCGCAGCTGTGAGCTCGCATCCGGAAGATAGTGGGTTCGAACCCACTGTCGGCAGCCCTGAATATGGTTTTCCGTGGTTTCCCATTTTCACACCAGGCATATGCTGGGGCTGTACCTTAATTTAGGCCACGGGCGCTTCCTTCCCATTCCTAGGCCTTTCCTGTTCCATCGTCGCCATAAGACCTATCCGTGTCGGTGCGACGAAAAGCAACTAGTAAGGAAAACCTGTTCGGTTGGCTATTTCTTCCAAGAGATTGACTTGTATCGCTGCATTTTTCAGGTTTTCTGAAAATATGGCAAAATCATCTGCAAATGCTAGACAGTTTATTTCAACACCTCTGTCCTTTCTTCCCAGTGTTATTGGTGATAGCTGCTTATTATTATTTCTTTTTTCAGCATTAAGAACAGTGAGAACTGCTCAGCATTTCCATTCTTGTCGGCTAGTTTGAGACTACGGTTTGGTAATATCGCTCGTGTGATCGGTGTTCCTGCTGACCTGTTGGATGAAATATTCATGAGATCAGTGTCAGTATTATCCAAAACACACCTTCACGGAATGAAGGATGGATTACAAGTCAGGGTACTGGCACGGTTTCGCGACTGGAATGCTAAGTAGGAGGCTGTATGATGTGTCCAATATTTACCAATTACACATTACCCCTGACCCTCTGCCACACAAACCTTTACAGAATGAGACCTTCAAGTCAATTCTTCTGCTAACACATGACGTAAGGAACTTTTCTCATCTCGGTAATATTCCAGCTATATAAATATTGTGCATGTTCCTTGGAGTTTCTTAACGCAGAGGTGATAACGATACCGAGACTGTGACTTATATAGAAAATTCAAAATATTCTTAAAATTGTTTTACTTCAAACAAATACATATTCATCCATTAATCAAGAAATAATCCTTTATTCCGCCTCTGTGGTGTTGTTCTATTTACGGTTCTACCACGAAATTTGAAAAAGGTACGAAGGCTGCAATGGGGTCCACTCAGACTCGGAAGGTCAACTGAGTAGAGGGGAGTTGATGCCCTCGTCAGCCATCCTCGAAGAAGTTTTCCATGATTTCCCACTTCTCCTACAGGCAAATGGTGGGATAGTACCTACCTTATGGCCACGGCCGCTTCTTTCCCTCTTCCTTGTCTATCAGGTCCAATCTTCCCATCCCTCAGGAGGCCCCTGTTCAGCATAGCAGGTGAGGCTGCCTGGTCGAAGTACCGGTCCTCCTATTCAGTTGTATCCCCGACCCAAAATTTCACGCTCCAGGACACTAACCTTGAGGCGGTAAAGGTGGTATCCCTCGCTAAATCCGAGGGAGAAACCAATCCTGGAGAGTAAACAGATTAAGAAAGAAAGAAAGAAAGAAAGAAAGCTGAATTAGATACGGGAAAACTAGTGAATTATTTACGAACTTCATGTAAATTTTCGAAATGTCCCAGTATTGTAATTTAAAGTTCAAACCTACCACAAATGGAAACAAGAAGAAAGAATGAGCTAAAAAGGAGTCGAACAAGTCAAATATAGGCCTATCCGAAGTTGAGCGTAAGAGAGCCTACATAGAAGGTAAAAAAGCAGAGGTCACCGAGCACCGTAAACCGCAACCGAGTATGTCTACTTCCCCTGTATGGAGGTACTGTAGATACTTCCGAAGACACTCAAAACATTTAAATGAATCGATTAAAATTGAAAATAGTGTGATTTTTATAACATTCGCAGAAGGAAAGCTCAGACAAAAGAAAAAATATTTCTAAACGTAAATGTTTCTCTCTTTCATTCCTTCTTTCTTAATCCGTTTACCCTCCAGGGTTGGTATTTCCCTCAAACTTAGCGCGAGATCCGCCTCAATGGCAGTATCCTGGAGCGTGAGACTTTGATTCGGGACTACAACTGGAAAGGAGGACCAGTACCTCGCCCAGGTGACCTCACCTGCTATGCTGAACAGGGGCCTCGTGGGGTGATGGGAAGATTAGATGGAATAGACGAGGAAAAGGGAATGATGGGGCCGTGGCCTTAAGTTAGGTACCATCCCAGCATTTGCCTGGAGGAGAAGTGGGGGGGGGAACAACGGAAAACCACTTAGAGGAAGGCTGAGGAAGGAATCGAACCCCTCTCTACTCATTTGACCTCCCGAGGCTGAGTGGACTCCGTTCCAGTCCTCGTACCACTTTCCGAATTTCGTGGCAGAGCTGGGAATCGAACTCGGGTCTCCGGAGGGTGGCATCTAATCACACTAACCACTACACCACACAATCGGATTCTAAACGTAAACTTTGTGCATTTACTTATTTTTAACACCCACGTGACATATTCCCGTCCATCTCTCCTTTCTTTCTTCCTTTCTTTCTTTCTTTCTTTCTTTCTTTCTTTCTTTCACACTTTTTTTGGAGTTTGGAAAGATTCGGAGCTATTTTGAAAGTTCCAAGAATACATTTTGTGCTCAAAAATCGGACCGCGTTTGTAATATCACTCCTAACTGGTTGTCGTGACTGTCGTCCGGACAACTTGGCAGGTGTGTGGCGCCCTTTAATGCAAAGGTATAACCAACATCTCTCCCACGCTCCTCTTCAGAGTCTTATGAAGACACCCCTCTGAGTAAACTATGGACTTGGTATGTTATGTTAGATATAAATGAATAGCTCTAATTAACGTCATTCGCTACAGCTCTTGGGATATTTGAACCGTTCAATGACTCCAATGCTACCTGCTTACCTTGGTGTTCCAGGCAGCACGTGGCCGTCCGTCCCAAGGTCTAACCCCATCCCGTTACCCTGAGGCACGCCGTCTCTTCGCTCCAGTGGCCTTGTAGCATCTTGGCATGGTTATTTATACCGCGACTGAATCACACATCTCCGGTTGCGTTGCTTACCTACTTAGGTACCCACTTCGTGTACTCAAGAGACTTTAATTGAGGGGACCTATACAAAAGAGGAACATGCCACAAAACCATAAATTTACAGGATGGAGCAGCTGTCTCTTTATTTTATAAAAATGAAGCATTGAATAGAAATTATTGGAACTTGTTCTTAAAATGAACAAAATTACACACACACACACACACTATTGAATATTGGCTGAGATATAATCGCAGGTTACGCATTTATTGTCCATTTTAGTGAAAAAGAAGTCCGGCTCCATGGCTAAATGGTTAGTGTGCTGGCCTTTGGTCACAGGGGTTCCGGGTTCGATTCCCGGCAAGGTCGGCACTTTTAACCATAATTGCTTAATTTTGCTGGCACGGGGACTGGGTGTATGTGTCCTCCTCATCATCATTTTTCATCCTCATCACAACATGCAGATCGCCTACAGGCGGCATATCAAAAGACCTGCATCTGGCGAGCCGACTTGTCCTCGGACACTCCCGGCTCAATCAATCAATCAATCAATCAATCAATCAATCAATCAATCAATCAATCAATCAATACTGATCTGCATTTAGGGCAGCCGCCCAGGTGGCAGATTCCCTATCTCTTGCTTTCCTAGCCTTTTCCTAAATGATTTCAAAGAAACTGGAAATTTATTGAACATCTCCCTTAGTAAGTTATTCCAATCCCTAACTCCCCTTCCTATAAATGAATATTTGCCCTAATTTGTCCTCTGGAATTCCAACTTTATCTTCATATTGTTATCTTTCCTACTTTTAAAGACACCGCTCAAACTTATTCGTCTACTGATGTCCTCCCACGCCATCTGTCCACTGACAGCTCGGAACATACCTCTTAGTCGAGCAGCTCTTCTTCTTTCTCTCAATTCCTCCCAACCCAAACATTGCAACATTTTTGTAACGCTACTCTTTTGTCGGAAATCACCCAGAACAAATCGAGCTGCTTTTCTTTGGATTTTTTCCAGTTCTTGAATCAGGTAATCCTGATGAGGGTCCCATACACTGGAACCATACTCTAGTTGGGGTCTTACCAGAGACTTATATGCACTCTCCTTTACATCCTTACTACAACCCCTAAACACCATCATAACCATGTGCAGAGATCTGTACCCTTTATTTACAATCTCATTTATGTGATTACCCCAATTAAGATCTTTCCTTATATTAACACCTAGATACTTACAATGATCCCCAAAAGGAACTTTCACCCCATCAACGCAGTAATTAAAACTGAGAGGACTTTTCCTATTTGCGAAACTCACAACCTGACTTTTAACCCCGTTTATCAACATACCATTGCCTGCTGTCCATCTCACAACATTTTCGAGGTCACGTTGCAGTTGCTCACAATCTTGTAACTTATTTATCACTCTATACAAAATAACATCATCCGCAAAAAGCCTTACCTCCGATTCCACTCCTTTACTCATATCATTTATATATATAAGAAAACATAAAGGTCCAATAATACTGCCTTGAGGAATTCCCCTCTTAATTATTACAGGGTCAGATAAAGCTTTGCCTACTCTAATTCTCTGAGATCTATTTTCTAGAAATATAGCAACCCATTCAGTCACTCTTTTGTCTCGTCCAATTGCACTCATTTTTGCCAGTAGTCTCCCATGATCCACCCTTTCAAATGCTTTAGACACGTCAATCGCGATACAGTCCATTTGACCTCCAGAATCCAAGATATCTGCTATATCTTGCTGGAATCCTACAAGTTGAGCTTCAGTGGAATAACCCTTCCTAAAATCGAATTGCCTTCTATCGAACCAGTTATTAATTTCACAAACATGTCTAATATAATCAGAAAGAATGCCTTCCCAAAGCTTACATGCAATGCATGTCAAACTTACTGGCCTGTAATTTTCAGCTTTATGTCTATCACCCTTTCTTTATACACTGGGGCTACTATAGCAACTCTCCATTCATCTGGTATAGCTCCTCCGACCAAACAATAATCAAATAAGTACTTCAGATATGGTACTATATCCCAACCCATTGTCTTTAGTGTATCCCCAGAAATCTGATCAATTCCAGCCGCTTTTCTAGTTTTCAACTTTTGTATCTTATTGTAAATGTCATTGTTATCATACGTAAATTTTATTACTTCTTTGGCCTTAGTCTCATCCTCTATCTCGACATCATCCTTGTAACCAACAATCTTTACATACTGCTGACTGAATACTTCTGCCTTTTGAAGATAATCACATACACACTCCCCTTGTTCATTAATTATTCCTGGAATGTCCTTCTTGGAACCTGTTTCTGCCTTAAAATACCTATACATACCCTTCCATTTTTCACCAAAATTCGTATGACTGCCAATTATGCTTGCCATCGTGTTATCCTTAGCTGCCTTCTTTGCTAGATTCAATTTTCTAGTAAGTTCCTTCAATTTCTCCTTACTTCCACAGCCATTTCTAACTCTATTTCTTTCCAGTCTGCACCTCCTTCTTAGTCTCTTTATTCCTCTATTATAATAAGGTGGGTCTTTACCATTCCTTACCACCCTTAACGGTACAAACCTCTTTTCGCATTCCTCAACAATTTCTTTAAACCCATCCCAGAGTCTGTTTACATTTTTATTTACCGTTTTCCACCTATCATAGCTACTTTTTAGAAACTGCCTCATGCTTGCTTTAACAGCCATATGGTACTGCCTAACAGTCCTACTTTTAAGACCTTCCTTTCTATCACATTCATTTTTAACTACCACAAAAACAGCTTCATGATCACTAATACCATCTATTCAGTTTTCCTATAGAGCTCATCTGGTTTTATCAGCACCACATCCAGGATATTTTTCCCTCTGGTTGGTTCCATCACTTTCTGAATCAGCTGTCCTTCCCATATTAATTTATTTGCCATCTGTTGGTCATGCTTCCTGTCGTTCGCATTTCCTTCCCAATTTACATCTGGCAAATTCAGATCTCCCGCTACAATCACATTTCTCTCCATGTCGTTTCCCACATAGCTGACTATCCTATCAAATAATTCCGAATCCGCCTCAGTGCTACCCTTTCCCGATCTGTACACTCCAAATATATCAAGTTGCCTATTGTCTTTAGAAATGAGCCTTACACCTAGAATTTCATGTGTCTCATCTTTAACTTTTTCGTAGCTTACAAATTCTTCTTTCACCAGAATGAACGCTCCCCCTCCCACCCTTCCTATCCTATCTCTACGATACACACTCCAGTGCCGTGAGAAAATTTCTGCATCCATTATATCATTTCTCAGCCATGATTCAACTCCTATTACAATATCTGGTAAATATATATCTATTAAATTACTTAATTCTATTCCTTTCCTTACAATACTTCTACAGTTCAACACTAACAATTTTATGTCATCCTAACGTGATTTCCAGTTCCCTGTTCCCTTATCACCGCTCCCTAGGCCATCCAGTTTCCCTGAATGTACCTCCCTATTACCCTTCCAAACAAATTTCCTAACTTATACGTACCACTGCGGTTTAAATGAAGGCCATCTGAGCGCAGATCCCTATCTCCTACCCACCCATTAGGATCTAGAAATTTCACTCCCAGTTTCCCACATACCCACTCCATAGTCTCATTTAAATCCCTAATCACCCTCCAGTCAGTATCCCTTCTACACAGTATTCCACTAATAACAATCTCCGCTTTCTTAAACTTCACCCGTGCTGCATTTACCAGATCCCACACATCTCCAACTATGTTGGTACTTATATCAGCTTGCCTTACGTTGTTGGTACCAACGTGAAACACTACCACCTTCTCCTTCCCCTCCCCCTTCTCTTCTACTTTCCTAAAAGCCATAAGCCATTTCAATAAAAAAGAAGAACAATGACTCTGTGTCACGAGCCCATTAAGTGCATACTACTACTTTGCCCAAAAGGAAATGTTTCTGGAGTAAAGTATATTTTAAATAGGATGTATTTGCAGCCTTCCTCCCCCCCCCCCCCCTTTTTTTTGCCTGGATGAGGGGCTCAGACTGTTGAGGCGCTGCCTTTCTGACCATACTTTGGCACGTTCGATCCTGGCTCAGTCCGGTGGTATTTCAAGGTGCTTAAATACGTCAGCATCGTGTCGGTAGATTTACTGGCACGTAAAAGAACTCCTGTGGGACTAAATTCTGGCACCTTGGCGTCTCCAAAAACCGTAAAAGTAGTTATTGGGACGTAAATTCAGTAAGTTTTTCTAAGGAAACTCATCAACCTCACTGCCTTTTGCTTCCTTCTTGGAAACTATGTAAACAGCTGCAGTAACTCTTGATTGACTCACGAGGGGAGCCTGCCCGATATGCCAGAAACTTCGCTCAGCGAAAGAGAAGTCGAAATAAGCGAACACATGTTTCGGCTTATCCGTAGACACTCAACCGTTTCCAAGTTTCCGACGTGCTTCATATACCTTTTAGCGCGTAGCAAGTTCAATAGACGCGGTGGCGTTACACATTTGCGCCTCGTGTTCAAATCCCATTATCTACTTGCGTCCATTGACGACTACCACACGAATGTTTCTTATCAAGTTAGTGGATACCAGTGCGTAATGCTGTTGTTTGTAAAATTGCAACTGGGTTTCACAAAAAGTGTTAGGCTATAAATTTATTATATATAGCCTGCATATGTGTTATTTTTCAGGGATTACAATGCCCTTAGTCCGCCTCTGTGGTTTAGTGGTTGGCATGATTAGCTGCCATCCCCGGAAGTCGATTCCCGGCTCTGCCACGAAATTCGAAAAGTGGTACGAGAGCTGGAAGTGGGGTCCACTCAGCCTCGGGAGGTCAACTGAGTATAAGGGGGTTCGATTTCCACCTCAGCCATCCTCGAAATGGTTTTCCGTGGTTTCCCAATTCTCCTCCAGGCAAATACCGGGATGGTACCTAACTTAAGGCCACGGCCGCTTCCTTCCCTCTTCCTTCCCTATCCCTTAAAATCTTACAATCCCCCCACAAGGCCCCTGTTCGGCATAGAAGATGAGGCCACCTGGGCGAAGTACTGGTCCTCCTCCCCAGTTGTATCTTCTGACCGAAAGTCATACGCTCCAGGACACTGCCCTTGAGACGGTAGAGGTGGGATCCCTCGCTGAGTCCGAGGGAAAAACCAACCCTGGAGGGTAAACGGATTAAGAAAGAAAGAAAGACAATATATTTTAGTTCCTTCTTTTATTAACGCATCAGGGAGATACGGTGCATTCTCGTGGAAGATACCAATCGTAGAAACATTCCAAACATAGAAATTTCGCATACCACAAGCATCGCGCGGAGGCATGTTTGCCACAGTTATATTTCTGACTAGGAACATCACTCGGAAAAGAAACGCCGTTAATATTACTGAATATTTCACGCGTTGGCAATAAGTTTGCGACAAACCACGCGTAACGGATCGTTTTTTCCCAAGAACAATTTCAAATAAGTTGTTTAATTCTTGTATTGTTTCTTCGTCCGTTTACTCTCCAGGGTTGCGTTTTCCCTCGGATTCAGCGAGTGATCCCAACAGGGCAGTGTCCTGGAGCGTGAGACTCTGGGTCGGGTGGATACAGCTGAGGAGGAGGACCAGTACATCGCCCAGGCGGCCACGTGCTATGCTGAACAGGGGCATTGTAGGAGAGTGGGAATATTGGAAAGGATAGACAAGGAAGAGGGAAGGAAGCGACCGTGGCCTTAAGTTAGGTACCATCCCGGCATTTGCCTGGAGGAGTAGTGGGAAACCACTTCGAGGATAGCTGAGGAGGGAATAGAACCCCCCTCTACTCAGTTGACCTCCCGAGACTGAGTGCACCCCATTCCAGCCCCCGTACCACTTTTCAAATTTCGTGGCAAATTTCGGGGGTGGTAGCTAATTACGCTAATCACTACCCACAGAGGCAGACTAGATTCTTTTTTTTACAATTTGCTTTACGTCGCACTGACACAGATAGGTCTTATGGCGATGAGATAGGAAAGGGATAGGAGTGGGAAAGAAACGGCCATGGCCTTAATTAACTGGTGTTAAAATGTGAAACCACAGAAAACCATCTTCAGGACTGCCGACAGTGGGGTTCGAACCCACTATCTCCCGAATGCAAGCTTACAGCTGTGCGACCCTAACCACACGGCCACTTGCTCGGTAAAACTGATTTAAGAACGGCAACTCAATTTGTAAAGAAAATAGAAATCGTGGTAACTTTCTTGGGCCTAGATATCTGGAACGACGATGGGACAGAAAAGGGCTAGGACTGTTGTTTAAAACAACAATACAACTGGGCAACCATTCTCTATTAATACTAACTAGTGGACGTGAGCTGCTCCGCAATATTCCTTATAAATAGGACAGATAAATCGTTTTAATACGCCTTTCGCAGTGATATTGTTTTGCCTTATCTTTTCAATAGTGTTATGGGCATTTAATACCGGTACATAATAACTGATCCATTCGTAATATTCACCGTGCTTCGGCCATTTGTCCGTATCTGGGTCTAAACATTTTCAAACGATCTTGGCCGAGATAGTGCAACATACAATTGACGGTGGCTGAATACTGGTCTGGGTAAGTAGACACCCACTTGTTCAAGAGGTTGCGCTGCGCTTAATTAATGGTCATGCAGAAGGCTACTCGACTTGATATCTTCCCGTTTGTGCGTACGTAGACTGTTTTCTCTTAGGAGCATGTAAGTTATTAGAAATGTTCTGCCATCTGTTGAGTATATTCAGAAGCTGGGAAAGGTCAGAGAATCAAAGAGAATCTAGCAGAGAATAGTATTCTCCCATCATCAGAAGAAGTGTATACTGTCTTGCTTGACAGGTAGTATTCAAACATGGCATTCTGCAATGGCATTACTAAAGATGACATTCACATATCAGAATATTAATGAAAGTGTTAGTCGCTTAGCAACCTGCTAAGTACAGAATGTACAGCGGGTTAGGGTAAGCCTTTGCCTGCAATTAGTGGAGTGACCATTTCATCATTTGGTTTTACGATTACTCAAAGCTGGCTGAACTTAGAGACCTATCAATGCCTCATAATTCACCTGAAGATCTGTGGTCGCCAAACCACATTCTCAAGTTAAGATCCCCTGGTATCCTCTTTCTGTCACCTCTTAAGACATGCAAGGATTACCGGGGATGTATTCTGCCACCCACACCCATAGGTGTTTCACAAATACTTTGATATGCTCATCAACCCTAAGGACTGCTGAAGGTATTTCAGACTTCCTGTCTCCTTAATTCATGAATAGTGCTCACCTTCAGCAGTACTTGTATGTACTGAATGAGAGAAACTCAGTAACAGGTTGTTGTTTGTTTATTTTGAAAGACATGTTTCCAGAAGGACAACCATCTGCGATTGCGAAGTCGTCCCCTTGAGATCTCCAGCACCACAATAAAATCTAATGAAAGACTGCAAATTCATTGACCGACAGAAGACGAGAGTGGACAGCATATATTAAAACATTACCAGTAACACGCAATTGTTCAAACATTGTGTACACTATTAGCGTAGGCGAATTATATAAAAACTAGTTTCCAAGTGTTTAAACCTGTCATAAGTTGTACTATACAAATTTAAATCCGTATGCTAATGGGACGTCCAAGGACGGAACTGAAATAAAATATTTTACTGTAGGAATGTATTGCCACGTGTTCTGTTGAATGTTAAATTTAATATCCAGATCTCTTATATCGAGTGACACAAGATGGCACTTGCGAGCAATTAAACGGACCTTCGTTTCACGGTCGAAACAGAATCATCGCATAAACAAATTATATTTTCAATGCCAGGTGTAACACATAAAAGACAAACTCTTTAGCCAGGCTGTACCTTGCTAACCTTGCGTCATATACAGTCTTGTGCATATGAATGAGAACAGAGATACAATTTTATTTTTTGAAATTATTTTAAAAATCATCAGGATTACTTCTTATTAAACAATGTTTTAGTATTTAATATGTCCGTCCTTGGTTCTAATTAACATTTCCACTTGTTTCGGTATAGATTCAATGAGTTTATTGTATATTTCCATTATTTCTTGGTGACGAAATCACACTTTCACTACAGCACTAACTATATTTTCCTTGGTAGTGCAGTTCATTTTCCACATCCATTTCTTGATAATTGCCCAAATATGTTCTGTAGGGTTAATGTCCGGTGAATATTCAGGCCAGTCCAAATACTGGAAACCATTTTTATCATAAAATCTTTGACGTTTTTCGATATATGACCATGGGGCGAGGTCTTGATGGAAAATAGCTTTATCGATGTTCAATTTCCCAGCCAATCTCTTCAGTTCTGGGGCAACTTTCCTGTCTAAAATTGGGCTGTGCTTGTCGCTGTTCATCACTACATCAACAGGAACTAAACATTTAGGGCCCGTGAATATAAACCGACCCAAAACATATTCTTTTGTGGAAACTGTCTGTGTCTGTCTGATCTGGTTCGGCGAGACTTTCTCATTATTACATATGAGATGTTACAATCTTGTACTTCAAAATGACTATCATCACTGAATAGGACTCTTCGCCACTCTTCTTGTGTCGATTTCTGATAATTTCTTGCCCATTCCAATCACTTTATCTTCATGGGACACGTTAATGGCTGTTTTCTGATAGGTCTTCGAGTTCTTCCTCCAGCTTGTAAAAGCCGCCTACGCACTGTTGAAGCATCCATTTTTACTCCTGCCTGCCCCAAACGCTTTTGTAGATCGAAATTATTCTTTTCAGGATTAATTTTGTTTCTTCTACTGAGATAGCCGTTATCTTTCCTCGGGATCCATTTGATGTGAAATGGACCCAGTCGTATTTTTCCTCCTAATTATATTACAAACAGCACCCAAACTTACATTACAGTATTACATTCAGCTGATATTTGTCTGATGCCAGGGACTTGAACGATGCTGATAAAATGAAAGTTTTAAAAAATCCTACTCAAAAAGTTTTATAGGTACAATATTGAAAGTTGGCAACATGTATAAAGCTAATTGAAAACGTGGTACAGCTGATGTATATATTTTTCATTTGAATGATGGTGAGTTCGAACTTCACTGTCACTAAACTGTTATGTGTACTGGTGCGACGTTCAGTAGCTAGCAAAAGTTAATGTAATAGGCTCTGGGTCGGCAGACAACAAACTGTGACCAAAAGAGATTGTATAGTCGTTTAAAGGGGAAGAGACAAGCCAGAGTCGAAGAAGAACTAAAGGTGCCCGGTTTGTATCGCGTAGCTATCAGCTTGCATACGGGAGATAGTGCGTTTGAACCCCTTTATTGACAGCCCTGAAGATGATTTTCCATGGTTTCCCATTTTCACACCAGACAAATGCTGGGGCTGTACCTTAATTACGGCCACGTCACTTCCTTCCCACTCCTATCCCCTGTGGGTGAGGGCGGTAGAATAACACCCACGATATCCCCTGACTTCTTTCGCAAGAGGCGACTAAAAGAGGCCACAGAGGCTTTGAACTTGGGAACGTGGGTTGGTGACCATGGGTCTCATAACTGAGTTCTGACATTGCTTCCACTTATTTGTGCCAGGCTCCTCACTTTCATCTATCCTATCCAACTTCCCATGGTCAACTCTTGTTCTTTTCCGACCCCGGCGGTATTAGAGCATTCGAGGCTTTATTTGGCCGATACCTTCATTTTTCGAAGTAACGGGTCCCTTCCATTCTTTATCTGTGATTAGTGTTATACAGAGGATGGTTGTCTGATTGTACTTCCTCTTAAAATAATAATCATTACCACCACCACCACCACCACCACCACCACCACCACCACCACCACCACCACCACTACCACCACTTCCCACTCATGGTCCTATCCTATCCCATCGTCACCATAAAACCTATCTGTGTCGGTGAGACGTAAAGCAAATTATTAAAAAGCATGCCGGACAGAAAGGTCGGCACGTCAAGGTCGATGCAAGTCCATGGATCAATGCCAGAATCATTTCGAGTCCCGTAAAGTTCACACTAATCATTCAAGCTGTGGGCTCCTAAGAGCTATTCACTGATGGCAGTTAAATTGATCTACAACTGATAAATGACAGAAGGGAAGGCAATGGTTTCCGTGCGATTTGCGGAATCAAAATAAGAAAATTTGGCATCCAATAACAGCTGGAACCTGCGTAAATCACTCACAGGTTGAAGAGCTAGCCTTGGCCTCCTTGCTACTGGACACAGCGTACTCGAGGCAATTAGTAGCCCAGGGCTTCTTCACTGGATGTAGGACGCGGAAAAATCAACATTTCTAAAGATTACCAGACCATAAAGGTTTATGATAATGGTTTCTCTAAATAAACACTCCCATTCATTATGCAAATGCCATGCCTGTAGATCAAGGTCGCTGAGCAAACTCCAGCGGCAGTGGAAGTTCGCGTGCGTATCCATCATCACTTTCTTCCGTATTAGTAGCAGTTAACAACATATCCGAGACCAAAACCAAACATTACCCCAGGCTAATCAATCCAAGAGAACAACCTAAACTGATTGCTTAAAATGATCACACGCAAAGTGAAAAGATGGGAAGAATTTCGTACAAAACAGGTATTAATTGGTCCGACACTTCGGAGAACTTCTCGAACACCGTTGAATATCGTAGGTTCGATTCGTTCAAGGCAGACGATTTTTGAAAAGATTATTTATTTATTTATTTATTTATTTATTTATTTATTTATTTATTTATTTATTTATTTATTTATTTATTTATTTATTTATTTATTTATTTATTTATTTATTTACCCTCCAGGGTTGGTTTTTCCCCGGTCTCAGCGAGGGATCCAAACTACCGCCTCAAGGGCAGTGTCCTGGGGCGGGAGACATTTAGTTGGGGGATACATCTGGGAAAGGGGGACCAGTACCTCGCCCAGGCGGTCTCACTTGCTTTGCTGAGCAGGGGCCTTGTAGGGGATGGGAAGATTAGAAGGTATAGGCAAGGAAGAACGAAGGAAGCGGCCGTGGCCTTGAATTAGGTACCATCCCGGCATTTTCCTGGAGAAGAAGTGGAAAACAACGGAAGACAACTTCGAGGATGGTTGAGGTGGGAATCGAACAGCCTCCATTCAGCTGACCCCCCGAGGCTGTGTGGACCACGTTCCAGTCCTCGTACCACGTTTCAAATTTCGTGGCAGAGCCGACAATCGAACCCCTAAGGAACACCGTGTGACGAAGCTAGAGATCGTATTCACAACATCGGAGAACTTCTGAGCATAATGTGCTAATGTGCACGATCCGTAATTTTTCTAATCTAGAATTTTTCCTTTTTCCTTTTACCTACGACAAAATGAAAGGTAATAAAACGAATGAGTGGCTGCATGATTTGGGTTACGTAGCTGTCAGCTTGCATTCAGGAGATAGTGGGTTCGAACCTCACTGTCGGCAGCGCTGAAGATGGTTTTCTGTGATTTCCCATTTTCACACTAGGCAAATGCTGGGTCTGTACCTTCATTAAGACCACGGTCGATTCTCTCCCACTCCTAGCCCTTTCCTGATCCATCGTCGCCATAAGACCTATCTGAGTCCCTGCGACGTAAAGCGAATTGCAGAAAGAAAAAAAATGTTGAATTACATAATTTATTTATCATAGTGTATTTAGCGACTCAGCAGAACGAACACCCAGCTGACAGAAGAAGGTGAAGGAATTACGCATGTTTTTTCCCTACTAGTTTAACGTTGCACTAACATACTGGAAATTTTCGGCGACGGAAGGTTGGAAAGGTAGTGGCTGTAGCCTTAATTAAGGCACAGCCCCAGCATTTGTCTGGTGTGAAAGTGGGAAATCACGGAAAACCACCTTCAGAGCTGCCGATGATGGGATTCGAACTGACCATCTCCTGAATGCAAGCTCACAGCTGCGCGACCCTAACTGCACGGCCAACTCACTCGTTAATTTCGCATGTCAGTAGTTCATGTTTCATAGGCTATGTATAGAACAGAATATTTCCATTCCCTAATTCCAGATTACCTGAAACTGGAGAGAGAGTATTCTTCTTATTTATTTTCTTCTTCTTCTTCTTCTTCGTCTTCTTCTTCTTCTTCTTCTTCTTCTTCTTCTTCTTCTGCTTTCGTTTACCCTCCAGGGCTGAATTTTCCCTCGGACTCATGGAGGGATCCCACCTCTACCGCCTCAAGCGCAGCGCAGTGTCCTGGAGCGATGTGAGACATTAGGTCAGGAGATACAACTGGGTGGAGGATTAGTAACTCACCCAGGTGGCCGTACTTGTTATGCTGAACAGGGGTCTTGTTGGGGGATGGAAAGATTGGAAGGGATAGACAAGGAAGAGGGAAGGAAGCGGTCGTGGCCTTAAGTTAGGTACCATCCCGGCATTTGCCTGGAGAAGAAGTGGAAAACAACGGAAAACAACTTCCAGGGTAGTTAGGGGTGGGAATCGAACCCCCTCTACTCAGTTGATCTCCCGAGGCTGAGTGGAGCCAGTTCCAGTCCTCGTACCACGTTTAAAATTTCGTAGCAGGGCCGGGAATCGAACCCGGGCCTCCGGGGATGGCAGCTAATCGCACTAACCAGTACATCACACAGGCGGACAGAGAGCATTCATTTATTGGAATCCAAATTGATACTGATATATGTATTTGATTTTGTCTAATTACAATTAGTTTTTCTATTACTGCATTAAACATTATAAAAAAATAAGTATAGAAACATATTTTCCACATTATCACTTCGACATTTAGAATGGTTCCTACTTTCTTTATAATTTTAATGACCTTTATTAAAATACCCCTATGTCCAAATAGTCCCTATTTTCACACACCTGTATACATATTTGAACACGACCTTGCAAGGCCTTCGGCTTTCTTGACAAGCTGTTAACCATAAAGAAGCAGTAACAACTAAATGTTGAAGGCTCGATAGAAAGTCAGAACCTCTTCAACTGATTTGTTGCCTACATCCATGGCCTCTCTCCAAATCACCATGTCTTTGAATGAACAAGTTCCTAAAAGATAGCTGTCATTGTACTTCGGAGAAAGTATTTAGCAGATATCTATCTCGGTCCGTGTAATGTGAGTTTCACGCCAAGGATTAGCGTGAAGTTACCAACAGTAGGTGTTGCAAGGTACGCCCGTGTTCAATGAACTTGCTTAATGAAACTTACTCAAGGAAATTAGCGTGCAAGGATATGGTCTCGTTAGAAGGTTACTAAAGCAAGTCATTCATTCAGATTTTATTAGAGAAACTTCGAATCAAGGGCTCTCAGCCTGGCGGCCTCTGAATCCTCTGACTGCTGCTTCAAATGCAGGAGAGAAGTCAGATATTTGAAAAGCGGGATAAAATCTATTCAACACTTAGGCCCGTATACACCGACACGAGTAAAAGTCTAAAGCTACGTAAGCCGAGTTAACAGTTAAGTTTGTATTCACCAACAACATTATCTCGGATAACGGGTATTCTCTCCGTTTAACGTTTTATCGGAGAAAGGTTGGCCGGTAAAACAGAAAATCAAAGATTATAGCCTTTCAAGATGTATGGTACATGAATGGATGACTTTTTAATAAAGATTTAAGGAATGAACAGCTAAAATTTGTGTTCTTATTCTCGATGATGTTAATGCTTTCTGTCACCATATTCAATAACAGTTCGTTTCAATGAAAGAGAAAATCAGATCGACGAGGAATATAACTAACATTACACAATAAAACGTTAGGTGGATAAAAAGAACGCGCTACATCCTTTGAAGACTGCGATGACACTGATTTTGAAACACATTTTAGATTATTTAAAGCTTCGACATTGTCAGCGTTATCCATGATCGAACGTAACCTACACTTCCCAACACATAGGTAGACCTAAGATGAATTCTCGATTATAGCTTATATCTTGTAGACATGATGGGGGCATTTGGGCTTATGCCATGTTAAGAAAACAGGGTGAAAGTCTTTACGTTTCGCAGAGAACTTTGCTCCGCGTCTTCAGAAGAAAATCTCGACTGTTCGCGAGGAAGACCTCTGCATTAACCCTTTCCCTGCCAAGTTAAAATTATGCAGTACTGCTAAAACTGCCAACCTAAATTAAGAGAAAACGTAAGGTCTTACTGAAAATTTGGTACTCGCCTCGGTTTTGAAGCTATATAGATATTTTTTATTCATGAAATAACCATGTATATGTCCTGCGATTTAGCTTCTTGGCACTTAAGTTTATATTGTGGCTACTCAAACCACTACTCTTATACCTTCATCTCCTTCACACAATATACATAACATTTGTTTGAGCGCCAGTTGCTTTTTAAATAAAAACAACAAAATTTGGTAGAGCATATCTCTTATATCAATTAGCTCAAGGCGTGAGGTGATAAACTCACATATCTGGCAATATACAGGGATATGGATCAGGACAATATTAAATTACTGTTGCATTTCCACAATTGAGGATTGTACATGGAACTGGAATCACTTATTATAATTAAAATAAAACTGAGTTTATGACTATAATTTACGTCACAATGAACAAGCATTGACGTCTCTTGATTTAACAAAAAAATATATAGTGAGATTTGCGGTAATATTAAAAAGAAAATTTAATCTAAACAAAGAAGCTATTGGCATGAACTTGAAGTGAGATGTGATATCGCCGCTGATTACATTCTTCTTCATGTTATGAATGCATAACATGTCTGATGCTTTAATTACCTGATGTCTGCATACACCGCTGTTGAACTTGAAATTCTTGGGAAAACCTATGAGCTGAAGTCGGGAGCCGTCTGCTGTTATCTTCTTATATAACAAGGAGTTGGCCTACATACCATGTACGCGTGTAGGGAGCTCCAATGTAATTACGTCCACTCAATATATTATAAGAAATTGGAAAATATTATTGAAACATCTTGTGAACTCAATCCTCACAAGAAGATGATGTTTCTTTATCAGCATAGTACCCGTCTCTGATCGGATACAACCACCACTTGTAGACCTCGATTATTACAAGACTTCTTCAAACACAACTCTTAGCTCTGACCATCACTCTAAGACCATTTCTTCCATTTGATACATCTGACTGATACATATGATCTGATACCTCTCACCACCGTTGAATCGACTTATATAACCTAGCGATGACGACTCATCTCCCTACTGTCTGTTCATCCCTTCCACCTTGTAACGGTTCAAATCCCGTTACAAGGTAATATCTGTATTTTATTATTATTGCATCTGTGATATTATCATTATTATTATTATTATTATTATTATTGTTACGGAGATATCCGTGGTAGGTAGAGGTGAAAGAAGGTGCGGGTGTGAATGGGTTTCAAGCTACGAAATTAACGTGCAATGTACAATTAATTTAAAATTTAACTAGGTTATATTTTCTTTTCAAAAACAAAAGATAACAATCATAACAGGTACAGAGTAGCAAAAATGTAGGTACAAGATTACTGGGTTCGGGCTCAGTGCCCTTACTTCATAACTCTTGGGCAATCAGCCCCGCCTTACTCCCAAAGAAAATTTTAGCCAAGGGGCAGAAAACCCCATTCATTCCCAGGAGCACTGGCTCCAAACATTACACATAAAGCCTGCACGAGGCATACAGAAACAAATTTCAAAGCGCGATCCGCTCTCAAAATTGTAAGCCTATCACAAGGCCACACCAAACTCTACCTTCAAGCTGTCCTCTAAGGACGTATTTACAGGGGTAAAATACCCAAACTACGGAGGTCTATTACATGAAAAGAAGGTTGATTACATGACCTCTAAAATAACAATTTGAGAGGAGGCGAACTTGCACTCCTAATACACCTTGTTTTTAAAACCAAATCTGGCTCTGGGGCCACTAACGCAAGGGCTAATCCCATACTACAGAGGTGACTTAGAGAAGAACACTTTACATTACATAAACGAAGAATAGTTTGAGAAAATAAGTTCACCTCAAAACAAATGTGAGTGGGAGCTCGAGAGGGTTAGCACTCTCTATCCCAATATGTAGCTTTACAAGAAAAAGATGAAAAGAGTAATTACATTTTAGGAAAAAGTTACATGATGGAAATGCTTCGAACCCGCCGCGAGTGTTAAACTGCCGACCTAGCAAGAAAAGAAGTTATTAATAGGCCATTACCTGGTGTTGAACGGCAGAAGAAGAAAGAGGCGCTTCCCGCCTCCTGCTATGTACTTAATACACTGAAAGATGGAACAGAAGTGGCCCGGAGACCCCAAAATCAGCAGTTTATATCCTCTCGCGGAAGATTCTAGGCGTTAGGGGAAAGAAAACACCCTCCCACAAAATCTTTATTGGCTAGGGAAAAGAAACCCCTACATAGAGGAAAAAGAAACACATTATTGGTGGAAAATTAATTAAAGAAATTCGGGATTGGCTAGATCCAAACTAAGGGGAAAAAGAGGGGTATACAGCCAACTTAAACAATGACAGAAGGAAATTTAACAAAGAACAAACTCTTGAAATAAAAATTTCTCCAACAAAATAGTTCTTTGACTCCGCACTAGGTCGCACTATTGTTGATCTTCAGTAGTGTCCTCTAGAAGAGAAAGTTCACACTTCTTACTTCAAGCGAAACAAAAACACATCAAAAGTGACACAGTTCAAAAACTCAAAATTTTCCACGTGGTGACATCTTCTGAGAAAGTAGAGAATTAATAGAATAGATAAAGTTCAACCTTCCTCCAGAAGAGGAGTTTCAACTGGCGCAAATTTTAAATAAACGGTGTAGAGGTGTACCGCCCGGTACAGACCTCCCCCCCCAAAAGTTCCTCCAAGGGGTAACACAGAAGAACATAAGCTTTGTTTCCAAAATAAGGTCCAAGTTTTGATGTTGATATTAAGATTAATTGCGGAAGCATTTATAAGATTTTAGTAATTTGGTTGGTTGCAATTTCAAAATTTTGTTGTTGCAGGTGCAGTAAAGTTTTTCTGTTGTAGTAGTTGAATTTCTGAAGATAAACCTTTAATGCTTAAAAGTGAAGAAAAGTTTTGCAATGTCCACCAAATATTGTTGTTGAATTCCCAAGTGTAATTATTGCTTATGGTGACTGTCCATGTAGTTGATGTAGATTGAGTCGGATGGCCAGACCGGCCGTTGCAGCTTGCGTCCAACGGAGGCCGCTCGGACCCCTCAAGTACCCTGAGATACCGCTCGCCCGCACTATGAGGGGAGCAGAGGTGTTGAAGTACGCCGCGCCCGCGGTGAACAGATACAGGCTGCGAGCATGTAGTAGGTCGTGCGCCGCACATCAGCCTTGGTCGGGAGGAGAGCTCCGGTTCGCCGTGCACATGTCGTCTTCGCTGGAGAGGAGGGGGCCCATCCCCCTCCCCAGTCGCTGCACGGTGCTGCGCGGCTGCGGGGGCGCTGAAACATTAAAGCTAGGCGGCAGAATTGTGTTGGACTACCATCTTCTTTGAGGGTACAGGCTTGTGGAGAGGTTGAGGGGCCAGCGGCGTGTAGATATCCAGGGCATTTACTATTATGAAGCCACAGTGTAAGGTGGAGCAGGAGACGGGAGCGTGGTAATGGCCGTGGCAAGAACAGGATGGCAGTTTAACGGGTCGGGGCAGGTTTTACACAAGGCTTACATCTAAAACCAAAATATTACAGAAGGGGCAGAATGCCTTAAAAGTGAAACTCAAAAAAAAATATAACCTTCATATCCTTTCAAAATAATATGAAGCAAGTTAACACAGAAATTACACCGGTTTCACCTGGGACAGGTGAACTCTAAATATCCTCTCGGTGGCTGGATTACTTAGCAATAAGGTAACCGGCGTAAGAAAATCGAGAATGATACAAGGCCCATGAAATCTGGGGGCAAGCTTGCCCGCGGGAACAAAATTTTTGACCATAACCTGGTCACCTACCTTCAAAGTGGTGGGTCTCCGTCCACGATCATACCTTTCCCTAACCTTTTCATGAGACACTTTAAGATTGGCTTTAGCCTTCTTCCAAAGATCTTTAATGTTATCCGGATCTATTGTCTCGGGTAGAATGTCATTCAAAGACCAGAGGTTAGAGAGCGGCGAGTTGGGAACAAACTTGAACATCAAGGAAGCTGGAGTAAACTTGTGAGATTCATGAACCGCCGAATTCAAAGCAAAAGCTATCCAATGCAGGGACGTGTCCCACCTGGAAGGATCTTCATGATGATAGGCAATGAGTGCGGACCTGAGATTACGGTTAACCCGTTCAGCCAGAGATGGTTGAGGATAATAAGCAGATGTAGTTACATGAGAGATGGACAAGTCAAAACAGAATTTACGAAATAAATTAGATGTAAAAGCCTTAGCATTATCAGATACAATATATTGACACGGACCAAAAGAAGCAAAAATAGAATTTAAGCAAGTAATTGTAGACTGAGCGGTAGCCAGCTTAGTCGGGAATAACCACGAAAATCTTGTAAAACCATCTACACATACAAAGATGAATTTGTTGGCATTCCCCTTTGACTGGGGGAAGGGTCCTACATAATCAATATACAGGCGTTCCATGGGGCGCGACGCTTGATGAGAAGACAAAAGGCCTACTTTAGTGGACATGGTGGGTTTACTGATCAAACAAGATTTACAAGCTTTTACGAGTTCCCGAATTTCACCGTCCATACCTTTCCAGATGAACATTTCACGAATCTTTTCACGAGTTTTAAAGATTCCAAGATGGCCCCCCAATGGGGTCTCATGATAGTATTTGAAGATCATAGGTACAAGAACCGCTGGAACAACAACTTTCATCAACTTATCATGCCTCGAAGGGCAACATAGAACACCATTCCTCAGAACATAAGGGACAGCATGTTCCCCAGAAGAAAGGGTTTCCATTATCGGAGGCAGCGTAGGATCTTCACGTTGGTATTTCTCGATATCTCTAAAGAGCATGGGAGCATCGGTTAGGATGGCATTAACCTCGGATAGTATGGACTCGGAAGGTGATGAACTGTCGACCGGTTCATGGGTCTCGACCTCGTTTGAAAACATACGGCTGAGTCCATCAGCAACAACATTTTCGGTACCTCTGATATGTCGTACATCAAATTGGAAGGCAGAAATACGGATGGCCCAACGGGCTGTACGACCAGTACGACGCGGCCTACCTAAGACCCAGCTTAAGGCTTGATTATCTGTCTCCAGGTCGAATTTGACATGTTCCAGATAGAGACGGAACTTTTCTAAGGCGAATAAGACTGCCAACCCTTCGAGCTCATAGATGGAATACTTGGCTTCTTGAACCGATAGAGTCCTAGATGCATAGGCGATGGGACGCCTCCCTAGTTCAGTCTCTTGAAGAAGGACTGCAGCTACAGCTGACGACGACGCGTCCGTTTGGACGATGAAATTCTTCGAGAAATCAGGCATAGCAAGTACAGGGGCATTACAGAGAGCTAATTTAAGATCTTCGAAAGCGGCTTGTTGAGAAGGTCCCCACTCGAATTTGATGCCTTTCCTACGACGAAGGTTTAAGGGCGCCGCTCTATTAGCGAAGTTAGGAATAAACTTCCTGAAGAAATTCACCATACCAATGAATCTAGCGATACCTTTGATGTCCTTAGGAGGTTTAAAATCACGGATGGCCTGTGTTCTAGAATGATCGACAGCTACCCCATCGGGTGACACAATATGCCCCAGGAATGACATTGAGGGCTTAGCAAAGGCAACCTTGGACAACTTGACAGTTAACCCAGCCTTACGAAGGCGATTCAGAACTTCTCGCAGATGATCTAGATGTTCTTCAAAAGTCTCGGAAAATACGACGACATCATCCAAGTAGTGATATAAGTACTCAAATTTGATGTCGGAGAAGACCCTATCTAGTAGCCTAGTGAGCACAGCTGCCCCCGTGGGGAGCCCGAAAGGCACGCGGTTGTATTCGTATAAGTTCCAGTCCGTGGCAAACGCTGTAAGATGTTTAGACTCCTCGGCAAGGGGAATTTGATTATAGGCCTGATTCAAGTCCAAGATGGTGAAGAAGTTGGCCTTACGAAACCATGAAAAGCAAGAATGAAGGTCGGGAAGGGGCACAGATTGCAACACCACCTTCCGATTGAGAGCCCTGTAATCAATGACAGGCCTGAAGCCTCCTTGGGGTTTCGGGACTAGAAAAATAGGCGAAGAATACGCTGACTTAGAGGGCCTAATAATACCATCCTTCAACATCTGATCGATGATTTCTTTCAGAGCCTCCATTTTAGGTGGAGATAGCCTATACGGTGGAAAACGGACAGGAATCGAATCCGTGACCTCAATTTTGTATTCAATAAGGTCAGTAACACCAAGAGTATCAGAGAACACCTCGGGAAACGACTGACATAATTTACGAATACTATCAGCCTGCTCCTCAGGTAGATGTCTAAGGTCTAACAACATCTCATCCTGGGTAGGCGAAATAGATGAACATGATACAGAATTACACTTTAACAAGGGAATTCTACAATTGGACGCAAATTTGAATGTGCACGACCTACTCTGGAGATCGAGCACAAGACCAGTGTGAGAAATAAAGTCAGCTCCCAATATAATGGGGCAAGACAATTGCTTGGCCACAAACAATTTAACTTTCCATGTAAACTTAAAAACACGAATTTTGACCAGTAAGGAACCTAGAATTTCTAATGGAGATGAATTAGCCGAAACGTATTGAACAGGAGAAGAGACATAGTCAGGGAGTTTACAAACAGATTTCAATTTAGAATACCAATCAGCCGAAATAATGGAACAAACACTGCCTGAATCTAAGAGAGCTGTTATAGGCTCGTTATTTAACTCAATCTTAAGAAAAGGAACAGGTGCGGGGGTATCCGCCGCAATCCTAAGACACTCTTTAGGGCATTCAAAAGATGAATTTGAAGGCTGGTCGTTCTCTGCATTTACAACCTGTTTACTAGGGGCTGAGTCTCGGGAAGATGGATTAGTCGGCTCAGCCGACGCCACTAGTCACTTTTTATTATTGGCATAGCTGGAATTTGCACCAGAAGTTGAGCAGGAGGGGGTGCTATTTGAGTTTGGGCAATTCTTGGCGATATGTGAGAAGGCCCCACACTTAAAACAGCCTTGTGATGACCCTGCTCCATTCCTTGTCCCACTTGACTTGATCAGAGGACACTTATTCCGCAGATGGTCAGGCGACCCGCAAGCATAACATTTACGGGGATTGACTGGTCGGCGAGGTGGAGGCCGAGTGTTACTAAAGGAAGGCGGGGGTTCTTTCGCGACACGCAAAGAATCGGCGTATCTAACTCCTTCCGCTGAGACTGCCAATGCTTCCAGTTCAGAGAAGGTTTGCGGGCACGCCGCGAAACACAAATATGACCTGTAGGGTGGTGAAATCCCTTCGACAATAGCTTGCACGATCTGATCCTCAGGGAAGTGGAGAGCAAACACCCTAGTATAAAACTTAATATCTTGGATGAAGTCTGCCAGGTTTTCATCCAAGCGCTGTACCCGATAATAGTATTTCTGAATAAGGGAGGACCTGGCCCTAGCCGGGATGAAGTTAGCTAGCAAATGGGCATGGAAATCCTCAATAGAAGATTGCTCAGCGATGGCTCTAACTATTTTGTCAGATAGAACACCAATAGCATAAGGATAGATAATTTGCAAAATTTGACATGGGGAAAGAGAAAACACAAGGGCATGATCCTGAAATTCCACTAGAAATCTTAAAAATGAAATTACGTCACTGGTGGTGTTGACGGAAAACTTAGAGATACCTCTAAGCAACATTGCCAAAGGATGAGGCAAGCTGCTGAACCCAGGTGACATAGTCGTTAAAGGTTTCAATGGCAAAGAGGTTAATTCAGAGCGGATGTTACTCAATGACGCACGGCGTTCAGATTCGTTGTTCGATGGGGCAGAGATAGTTTGAGCAGCAACGGTTATCCTATTGACTTCTCCCTGAGGAGGCTCTTCCTCGTTACCTACATTCACCGTGGCGGGTTGATCAGTTTTGGGAGGAGCTTCGCCGGTTAGCAATTGAGTGACCTTATTAGACAATTCAGAAATAGTTTCAAGGAGCGTATTAGCTTGCTTCCTCTGAACGTCATTCACCTTTAGAGACAACAGATCATTAACTCTATTTGCAAAGTGATACAGCCTGCCTTGCACACGCTTAATTTGATTAGGAGATGGATCGTTTTCATCAAAAAAGCTGACTACCGATGCTAGCCCAGTAATATTCTCGACAATCGTGGAAAGAGAGTCATCAATTTCTTTCTCTCCCAAATTGGGGATGGAAATGGGCAAATCAAGGGACTCTCTAAGCTTGTTAGTGTCTATTGCAACCGTGCCTCCAGATTGAACGTTTCTGATAGTTAACTCATATATCAACTCCTCTTTGCGCAAGTAGTTAAGAAGGAGAACATCGCGAGGGCCGGGCATGATGACAGAACAATTTTGAAAAACTCAAAAAATTCCAGCAACTGAGAAAATTGTTAGAGTTCGAATCAAAGCAATGTTTAGCCGTCAAAAGGGGCTAAATTGAGACCCATTCAACCACGCTCTGCTACCACTTGTTACGGAGATATCCGTGGTAGGTAGAGGTGAAAGAAGGTGCGGGTGTGAATGGGTTTCAAGCTACGAAATTAACGTGCAATGTACAATTAATTTAAAATTTAACTAGGTTATATTTTCTTTTCAAAAACAAAAGATAACAATCATAACAGGTACAGAGTAGCAAAAATGTAGGTACAAGATTACTGGGTTCGGGCTCAGTGCCCTTACTTCATAACTCTTGGGCAATCAGCCCCGCCTTACTCCCAAAGAAAATTTTAGCCAAGGGGCAGAAAACCCCATTCATTCCCAGGAGCACTGGCTCCAAACATTACACATAAAGCCTGCACGAGGCATACAGAAACAAATTTCAAAGCGCGATCCGCTCTCAAAATTGTAAGCCTATCACAAGGCCACACCAAACTCTACCTTCAAGCTGTCCTCTAAGGACGTATTTACAGGGGTAAAATACCCAAACTACGGAGGTCTATTACATGAAAAGAAGGTTGATTACATGACCTCTAAAATAACAATTTGAGAGGAGGCGAACTTGCACTCCTAATACACCTTGTTTTTAAAACCAAATCTGGCTCTGGGGCCACTAACGCAAGGGCTAATCCCATACTACAGAGGTGACTTAGAGAAGAACACTTTACATTACATAAACGAAGAATAGTTTGAGAAAATAAGTTCACCTCAAAACAAATGTGAGTGGGAGCTCGAGAGGGTTAGCACTCTCTATCCCAATATGTAGCTTTACAAGAAAAAGATGAAAAGAGTAATTACATTTTAGGAAAAAGTTACATGATGGAAATGCTTCGAACCCGCCGCGAGTGTTAAACTGCCGACCTAGCAAGAAAAGAAGTTATTAATAGGCCATTACCTGGTGTTGAACGGCAGAAGAAGAAAGAGGCGCTTCCCGCCTCCTGCTATGTACTTAATACACTGAAAGATGGAACAGAAGTGGCCCGGAGACCCCAAAATCAGCAGTTTATATCCTCTCGCGGAAGATTCTAGGCGTTAGGGGAAAGAAAACACCCTCCCACAAAATCTTTATTGGCTAGGGAAAAGAAACCCCTACATAGAGGAAAAAGAAACACATTATTGGTGGAAAATTAATTAAAGAAATTCGGGATTGGCTAGATCCAAACTAAGGGGAAAAAGAGGGGTATACAGCCAACTTAAACAATGACAGAAGGAAATTTAACAAAGAACAAACTCTTGAAATAAAAATTTCTCCAACAAAATAGTTCTTTGACTCCGCACTAGGTCGCACTATTGTTGATCTTCAGTAGTGTCCTCTAGAAGAGAAAGTTCACACTTCTTACTTCAAGCGAAACAAAAACACATCAAAAGTGACACAGTTCAAAAACTCAAAATTTTCCACGTGGTGACATCTTCTGAGAAAGTAGAGAATTAATAGAATAGATAAAGTTCAACCTTCCTCCAGAAGAGGAGTTTCAACTGGCGCAACTTTTAAATAAACGGTGTAGAGGTGTACCGCCCGGTACAATTATTATTATTATTATTATTATTATTATTATTATTATTATTATTATTATTATTATTATTATTATGTCCGTATTATTATTATTTTATCTGTGAGATTACTATTATTTTGTTATAATTCTTATTCAATTCAATTTTGCAATGCTTGTCGCTTGCATGATTGTACTTAGATATATGCATATATACGTGTGTGTAAAATAACACTCAATACATGTACAGTGAGAATTGTTATATGTCAGATGTTGGATATGGCATCGTTACATTGTGCAATAATGCTGGCGATTCTGCCAAGTCATCCCCACGTCATGGCTACGTCATCGTGCTCACTTAGCACTGAGCTCTGTTCCTTTGAGTTTCTTAGGGAGCCCCGGGGGATTTCACCATTGCATGCAACAGTTTGAGGCGTTGTGGGAGTATGTCTTTGTTATTTCTGGAGATTACGTAGCTGTGTCAACCAACGTCTATAAAGGGTGGCTGCATATTGTAGCGTCAGTCATTAGTTAAACGGAAGCTGAACAGTGAAGAAGTCTACGAGATGAAGAGGCCTCAGTCGGTCAGTCAACGAGTGTGAACGAGAGATGGAGAAGACTCAGTGAGCCATTAATTATTGGTCATTGAGAGAATGAGGCCAAAGTTGGTCGGTGACTTAGTTGAAGACACGGACGCAAGGGCTTACCATGGAGTCAGAGAGGGCAACCCTGAACCTGCCAAGAGGTAATACCATATTGACTTACAAAGAAGTCAGATGATATGGAGAAGAAGCAGTCACAAGGATGTATCACCGAGTTAGGCGTGACACATCTACGGTAAACACCAGATCAAAGGATTACGTCGTAATTACACTCAAAGTGTTGAAGGTACAGTCAAGTGAATCAGTGAGGGAAATATTTCGTATAAATTGTTAAATGTCCGGTTAAGAAGAATTCAAATTCATGCCTAGTTTCTTTCAGTTGCAATGTCATCATATTCTCATCTGTTTTATCGCAACAAGACTCACTATTTTTATATATTATTTAAAGAATATATTTTGTTCTATCAAACGAATTCATAGTTTTATTTCAATGATGACAGTAAAATATCTTAACCTCAAAATTAATGGGGAAACCGAACACCAATCTCCTTTTCCCAGAACTTATATGGTATGTTGTCAAAAGTAAGCTTATTACCCCACACCCTAGAGATAGTCCAGATTCTCATTCTATTATTGCTGCACTGAGTGGTAGCTGGCGCCCTTCAAATAACGTGTGTGTAAGTAAGCAGGTAAGAAGTAAGTGTGAGTCCAGGGTTCGACGATTGTGTATTTTATTTAATGAATGTTAATATTCATAATTTTCATGTTAAATGCAGATATTCAGATTTTTCAAGTTAAATGCAGATTTATATGTTTGTAAATTTAGTCAGACAGTTAGGAACATGTTTACAACCTCAACATACAGTAGCTGGCGAATACTGACACTTGGTCGCAATCACGTGCCCACGCACTTATGTCATCAGTCATGTGTCGCATAAGCGTACCCAAGCGGATTACAGTTGACTATGCTGCATGAGTCACCGGAAAACCTACTTGCACATAAAATTCTCAGTTAAACATAGCCTCGATTGCAAAATACTCTGCCAACACATCTGGCTAGAGTTACAAGCCACAGAATGACTATATCAAACCAACAAATCTCACTTACTAATATACAGCATAATTACAAACATATTCACTTAACCTATGATTAAATACAATAATATGCGTGATACCTAATTATTACAGTCTAAATGATGAGAAACAGAATATAAATCTAATGAATCGGGTTAATAATGATAATAATAATAATAATAATAATAATAATAATAATAATAATAATAATAATAATAATAATAATAAATACTGAATGGAATCTGTAACCCTGTTGTACGGTTACAATATGTAAATAAAATAATGAATTATTAATTTCCACTTTCTGTAATTAAGTTTGCAAATTTGAGTAGTATTTGGCATAGTAATAATTATTCCACATACATGTTAATGTCACGGCTAAAATCACTAAACTTTATTGTCTTAATGTTGAAAGTTCTAAACCTCTAAGTTTAAAAATGTCCAAATGATTTTAGTTTTTGAAATTGAAAATTGAGGTTAGGTTCTTCGTCATCGTGACCTGCATTTCGCTAGTTAACATTAACGTCATTGTCATCTTCACTTTCGACAGTATTGGCAGTGGTAGTTGTTAGTAATTTGAGAAGGGATAACACCATTAGGCCTAATATCTGTCACATGAACGGTTACTGTTTTTATCACTAGAAGATATATCACTGTCACTTCCTAACAACATAGCCAAAATTTATTTTTAACACAAGTGTTCTAAATAATAGTTTACCATCTTATCCTACATAAATTCGCATTATAATACGCAAAAATACGATAAAAGCAATGCCTCGTATCAAACTATCTTGCTGCAGAAAATTCGTGGCGCACATGACATGGCCAGAGCGTGCCAGCCTCTCAAAGAAATAAAAAAGTAACAATGTTATTTGTCTTTGTCAGAGAGAAAATAGTATTTACTTGTAGTTAGAGATACCATGGATCAGCCAACTTGCAAACACGAGTCATCTGTTGCGTTAAACCTGAACAAACGGTATTTGGAAACCGGCCATTAGGGCATCGGATCGAGGCAGTTTTACGATTCACAGAGCATCGGTTACATCGGATCTTGGCAGCCATTGGGTTAATGAAAGTTTTAATTTGGGCGTTAGTAAAAGAAGTGTAAGTGGTACGTTCATTCGTCACCAGATGGCCCACCGTACGTGGTACAGCGCTAGCATTCGAAGCGGAAACTGAAGGCACCATCAGAATCGGTCTAGGAGGGGGGAATTACTAGTGTACACACATATGAAAGTATGACACTGATACAAGTCTGGAGATGAGATGAGGAACGTACGAAATTGGGACACACCGAAACGAAATTGCAATAGTGAAAGGACAGGGAAGAGAACTACCTACGTAAATCCTTAATGGCTGGCAACCACGTATTACTTAATTTATAGCCAGTGTCTCTGTTGGAATTGTTAGGATTTCTACGTATTTCTACAGCTTCCCGAATAATCGTGGACCTGTGATGTCTAGTATGGTTAAGTGCTCGATCATCTTTGAACATGACATCATGACCCGACGATAGGGCGTGCGCAGCTATTGCTGATTAGTCTGGGTGGTTGAAACGGATACTTCTTTGGTATTTCTTGATGCGAGTCTCAATGGACCGGCAGGTGTGGCCAATGTATACCTTGCCGCAAGTACAGGGAATTTTGTACACCCCAGGTGTAATAGTGGGAACAATTTGTCTTTGCTTTTACCTAAACTGTGAACAATTTTGGTGACGGTGCCAAACACGGTTCTTAGTATTGTGTTTGTGGAGGACCTTGGCAATTCGGTCTGTGGTCTTGTGAATGTAAGGCAGGTAGGCAGTTCCCACCACTTCTTCTTTCTGTGACCTTTGCTTAGTTGACCCTCTAGGATGCAGGGCTCTATGAATCTGTGTATCGCTGTAACCCTTACCCTTGAACGTGACTTTGAGTGTGTCCATCTAGTCCTGGATATTTGATGGCTCGCAAATGCGTGTCGCTCTCGTGGCGAGTGTCGTGAGAATGCCCTGTTTTCGTGCTGGATGGTGGTGAGAATCTGCATGGAGGTAGCGATTTGTGTGAGTAGGTTTACGATAGACGGTATGTCCTAAGGAGCCGTCCGATTTCATTCCTACTAGGGCATTCAAGAAAGGAGGCATCCGTCTGACTCCATCTCCACAGTGAATTTAATTGAAGGATGTTGGTGATTTAAGTGGTTTAAAAATACATGAAGTTTTTCTGGACCTTATGTCCATACCACAAGTGTGTCATCAACATACCTCCACGAAATCATATGTTTGACGAGCGCCCAAGCAATAGCCTCCCTCTCAAAATGCTCCATAAAGAAATTAGCCACTACCGGCGAGAGTAGACTTCCCATAGCCACCCCATCCATCTGTTCGTAACATTGCCCACTCAACAAGAAATAGTTCAAAGTCATGCAGTCGTGAAAACGTCAGTAATGTCCTCAGAGAACAGATACTCAATGAGAGACATGACCGAGTCAATCGGCAATTTAGTGAACAAGGTCCACATCGAAACTCACCAGAAGTGCATTAGATTGGAGGGTTATTGACGAAGTACAGAGAGTCTCTAACGTATGATTTAGTACGTCCTATATGTGGCTGAACCAACTTGCCTAGGTATTTAGCCAATGCATACGTAGGAGAACCTATTACACTAAAATTGGTGTGGGCGAGTTGGCCGTGCGCGTAGAGGCGCGTGGCAGTAAGCTTTCATCCGGGCGATAGTAGGTTCGAATCCCACTATCGGCAGCCCTGAAGATGGTTTTCCGTGGTTTCCCATTTTCACACCAGGCAAATGCTGGGGCTGCACCTTAATGAAGGCCACGGCCGCTTCCTTGCAACTCCTAGGCCTTTCCCATCCCATCGTCGCCATAAGACCTATCTGTGTCGGTGCGACGTAACGCCCCTAGCAAAAAAAACCAATTGGTGTGAGGGGAACGTCTTCTTTATGGATTTTAGTAAGTCCATTTAATCTAGGTGTGACTGCGCACCGCTCCCCCACCCCCGAGTCAGATATTTAGCCCCCACTTTCGAAATTGAAAATTGCCTTAAGAGCTTCACAACGCAGGCTCTCACAACATAGCCGATATCATGTTCTTACACTCATCAGTGTCCATTACGTTCCTCATCACCAGATGCTTCATTCCAGGCTTTTATCAGTGTTATACTTTCATATGTGTGTACACTAGTTATTTACGGGGCGAGTTGGCTGTGCGCTTAGGGGTGCACAGCTGTGAGCTTGCATCCGGGGGATAGTGAGTTCGAATCCCACTGTCGCCAGCCCTGTAGATGGTGTTCCGTGTTTTTCCATTTTCACACCAGGCAAATTCTGAGGCTGTATCTTAATAAAGGCCACGGCTGATTCCTTCCAACTCCTAGCCCTTTCCTATCCCATCGTCGCCATAAGACCTATCTGTGTCAGTGCGACGTAAAGCCACTAGCAAAGAAAGAATACACCAGTTATCCCCCCCCCTCCCAGACTGATTCTGATGGTGCCGTCAACTTCCGCTTCGAATGCTAGCGCTGTACCACGTACGGTGAGCCATCTGGTGACGAATGAACGTACCACTTACACTTATTTTACTAACGTGTAAATTCAAACTTCCATTAATGCGGAGGACTTCCTCGTGAACAGTCGAGATTTTCTTCTGAAGACGCGGAGCAAAGTATATAAAGAGTTTCACGTTGTTCTTGTCTACAAGTACGAGCCGTGGAAGTATCAATGTTAACATCAGCTTGTAACTTATACGGTACACGAATGGATTACATTTAATGTAAGGATTAATGTCTTATTTTTTTAATGAAATATACAATGTGTAAGCTAAAATTTGTTATCTTATTCTCGATGATGTTAATGCTTTCTGTCATCAAATTCAATAACAGTTCATTCTCCTGGAAAGTCATATTAGGCTTCCTTCTTCGTTTCTGGTCAGTAGCGGACATAATTTATGATAGATTATTTGCAAACCCCGAATGAAATCAAAACTTGTCTACATTTCGATAGCAGTGTCAGCACGTAGTCTAGTCATTTGTTTTCCGTGCGTTAATATGAAAAATTTAAGGTTCAAATTCAGATTGAAACGAAAACTCAGTTCTGGTAAACCGAGATAAATTCTGTGTTGAATACAAAGTGAGCGTTATTCGAGATAATGACCTTATGTGAGTTTTGTAAATCTAAGATAACAGCAAAAGTAACTGACGTACGGGCCTTAGTGTCCAACGAATTCGGCATGTACTGTAAAAGATCATTGGTGGTACATTTAATGTTTATTCGGCAAATTAATTAAAATTCAGACATAGATCGCCCTACTGACAATGAAATCTGTTTCTCATCCGTCTGGGGGAATAAAACGGAGTAACAAATCAAAATGCCGCACACGTTAGCTGAGTCCATAGTCCCATTAACAATTGCTACAGTTTTTGAAGACGCTGAGTGTTGTCATCGTGATTGCTCTTGAAAAACAACCTAGGTTTGCAAACTTAATACCGGCGGGTTCATAAGAGAACAAGAGTTGACCAAGGGAGGAGACTGGAAGCTTCGCTAGACTTAGCTAGGGTCCCCATAGTCGCCAACCCCTTCTCCAAAGTCGACAGTTCCTCTCTGAGTCATATCTTACGACAGGCAGGGGGTTCCGTGGATATATTCTACCAGCACCCCCCTCCCCTCCTTAAGAGCGTATTGCAATGTCTGGAAAAATGCGTGTTCATTTGGTGGAGGGTAATTTTCTGTATGGTGTGTGACTTGCAGGAATGTCCGGGACAATACGAACACCCAGCCACCGAACCAAGTGGGATTAATTGTTTAATATTAAAATCCCTGTACCCAGCCGGTAATCGAATGCAGGACCTAGAGGACCGAAGGACAAAACGGTGGCCACACGACCATGGAGCCACGCACCCTTCAACTGAGAATGTATTAATGTACTGAGCTTGAAGCGTTAATATCACAGTCACGATATGTTTATTATTTTAATCTTTGCCCACCCAGGCGCAGACCTGAGGCGCCGAATTTCTACGCGGCGCTTGGCCTACAGCAGTAGCTATAAATTGAAGGTTTTGTAAGGAGATAGTTGACACTTCTTAGTGAATGGATATTGAATAGAAATTGTGTTTGATCACGTGATTTGTCTCGTATGTAAAGTATCTTCTTTCAGAAGTCTCAATTTCCTAACTTGATGACCTTCTATAGAATGTTATTTGTTGGACAAAGCGGAGGTTGGACTGGTTTTTCTCCGGACACTCCAGTTTTTCCCTATCATTTTCATTCCAGCAACACTCTCCAATATCTTTTCATTTCATTTGTCAGTCGTTAATCATTGCCCCAGAGAAGTGCGACAGGCTTCGGCAACCGGGACAATTCCTATCCTCACGGCTAGATAGGGGCTTCGTTCATTTAAGTTCTGAATCAGTTGAATGACTGAAAATAGACTGTGATTTTCAATGTTTTTGTACAAAAATCGGCGATTGACCGTCTTAATATCAATTTCTACCCCAACATTCATGCAGGGACTATAATTAGCCATCCGTGTCGCTAGGTGACCAGTCAGATAAGTTAGTCCGCAATAGATAATATTAGACTGACGAAAGAGATCCTAACACAAGTTTGGAATCACAAAGGTAAACCCAGATGGCACCAAGGAGAGGCTGATGATTTGAGGCTGAGCGAGATAAAGGAACAAGATATCCTAGACAGACGCATCTTTAAATTTAAATAAATCACCGAGCTCGATAGCGGCAGTCGCTTAAGTGCGGCCAGTATCCAGTAATCGGAAGATAGTGGGTTCGAGCTCCACTGTCGGCAGGCCTGAAGATGGTTTTCCGTGGTTTCCCATTTTCACACAAGGCAAATGCCGGGGCTGTACCTTAATTAAGGCCACGGCCGCTTCCTTCCAATTCCTAGGCCTTTCCTGTCCCGTCGTCGCCGTAAGACATATCGGTGTCGGTACGACGTAAAGCAAATAGCGAAACAAACAAAAATTCCAGGACTGGAGGGTAACTCAATATGAGGTCAAGCCAGCGACACTATTTCCTTGGTCAGAGGACAGAAGGAACGCTCATATTAAGATAATGAAGGACATGTGGGCAAGGATACGCAAACGTGGTTGGAAACCTAAATAAACGTGGTCCAATGAGGCCGTAACAATGTTGAAAAAAATAATATCATTAACATAACAGACTCTGAACACCAGCGGGGATTGGAAAACACCATAATGCATCATGCAAAAGGTAGAAAAGTTTGAGTACTTTGGAGAATATATAACAGGGTGGAACAGAAGCAACGAGGGGATAAAAGAGAGGACGAAAAAGACGAGGATAACCTACCTTACGACTAGGGAAGTACACAATAAAAGAAACATATCAACGGACGTGAAGACGCGAAGACGCGAGCAGTGGCGGCTGGTGCAGAAAATCAGTTGTGTGCTGTAATCTATTCCCCCTCCAAACAATAAAAATATTTAGAAACATATATGGTTTTCAAGAGCCTCTCCACTGAGTTTCCATAATGAACAAACACACAAACAATCCCAACACATATACATATTTCTCACACAATAACACCTGTCAGAAAGACTTGGTGTGAGCCCGTAGAAATAGAACTTCTCAGTGTTACCAAAATCATTTAAATAAAACCAGCAACGTGGTAATGCAAAATTACATGTCATGTTGTTATAGTGTAGCCGGTCCCGTGGTGTAGGGGTATCGTGCCTGCCTCTTACCCGGAGGCCCCGGGTTCGATTCTCGGCCAGGTCAGAGACTTTTACCTGGACATGGGGGATGGTTCGAGGTCCACTCGGCCTACGTGACTAGAATTGAGGAACTATCTGACGGTGACATAGCGACCCCGGTCTGGAAAGCCAAGAATAACGGCCGAGAGGATTCGTCGAGCTGACCACATGACACCTCGTAATCTGCAGGCCTTCGGGCTGAGCAACGGTCGCTTGGTAGGCCAAGGCCCTTCAAGGGCTGTAGTGCCATGGGGTTTGGTTTTTGTTATAGTGTAATTAATAAACTAGACATTTTGTAATTAAAATCACGATATCATGTCCTTATTTTGACAACATAAAAAGTACAATTTTTATAGTTCATCGATTTACAACTGTGGCTATGAAATTAGCAAGTTGGGAGTACTAAAAGACCTGGTGGGAACAGCTTTTGGCTACAGTATTTTGTTTTCCCGTTTGCTTTGAGCGGTCCTCTCTTAAATACTACCGCTGAGTCAAGAGGGTGCCACCTGCCATGTTCTCATTTCGGTCGAAATGCTAGTGTAACTACTGCTGCCTCTCTGTGGTCCAACGATAACTCGCTGTAAAGTGATGTCTTGGCGGTCTTGGCTGTTGTTTCCACAGCACATCGGAAAAGTTGGGCATGCGTGCGCAAAAGGCAGAGTTCCTGCGTTCTGGCAAAAAGCTTACAAATACTCGCTGAGCGGTGATCTGCACAGCACCCGGCGTTAAGCGCACGACTAATTACCTGGTTGTGAGGGGAGTTGAATGATATACTATTATTTGGCTGACGTCTTTAATGCACTGCATTCGATTGTAGATAATATTTTTAAAGTAATGTATTTTTTAGATAGACAATGTGCTGCAGCAGTTCAGCACATAAGGTACGGCCGCCCCTGGACACGAGGAAGGCATAGGGCAGAGCAACTGGAGAAAGAAAAGAGGGAAATCCTGAGGAGATACTGGGACCAAAAAGTGCAGGTGAAATATGGGAATGAAGATCAAGGGACGAACTCTGCCGAAATATGAGAAGAAATAAGACTCAAAAGAGTTGGATATGTGATCAGGATGGACATGGAGAGAAATGCTAGAAGAGTATGAGAGACAACGGGTAGGACGAGAGAAAGACTGGAACTAAGTGGGTTGTCGAACTCCAAAAGAATTGGACGGAAATGGAGATCAGGGTGGAAGGAACAGAGCACTGGAGAAATAAATATACAACGACCAATATAACAGAGCTCAATGACAGAGAAAAGTACAGGAACAGGACAGAGAAACGCCAATGGGGGAGACAAGAGAATAGGATACTGAATATCTCAGCTGAAGAACAGGAGAAAAAGAGAAAAAGGATGAAGAGGTTCCGGGAGAAGAAGAAAACCCAAACCATGACAAAGCTACACGTGGTCGTGCAGAGACCGTAAAGAAAGAAAGAAAGAAAGAAAGAAAGAACGAAGAACATAACTGCCGTAAAGGTAAAATCAGTCTTCTTCTTCTTCTGCTTTATCTGTTTACCCTACAGGGTCGGTTTTTCCCTCCGACTCAGCAAGGGATCCTACCTCTCCCGCTTCAAGGGCAGTGTCCTGGAACTTCAGATTTTGGGTCGGGATTACAACTGGGGAGGATGACCAGTACCTCGCCCAGGCGGCCTCACCTGCTATGCTGAACAGGGGCCTTGGAGAGGGATGGGAAGATTGGGATAGGCAAGGAAGAGGGAAGGAAGCGGCCGTGGGTACCACCCCGGCAATTGCCTGTAGAAGTGGGAAATCACGGAAAACCACTTACAGGATGGCTGAGAATCGAACCCACCTCTACTCAGTTCACCTCCCGAGGCTGTGAGTACCCCGTTCCAGGCGCCGTACCACTCTTCAAATTTTGTGGCAGAGCCGGGAATCGAACCCGGGCCTCCGGGGGTGGCAGCTAATCACACTGACCACTACACCACAGTGGCGGACTCTGTAGTTATTATCGACTAGAACTGTATTGTTCACTATCTAACCATAAGTCCGACTGGTGCCGGGCGAATTTGTCACCAAAAGCTCAGCGGGACAGTCCCTCACCTGTCCCCATTCTAGTTCAGCCTGACTCCATGCTGAATGGTCAGCGAAATGGCCTTCGGTTCAGAGGTCCCCGCGTTCAATTGCCGGCCGAGATGGAGGTTTCAATCCGAAATAAAAAGAAGCTACTGGTTTAACGTCACAATAACACATCGAAGATTTTCGGTGACTGAACTATAGGAAAGGGGTTTTGAAGGTAGTAGCGGCCGTGGCCTTAATTCGGGCAAACATTTGCGTGGTGTAAAAATGGGAACCACAGAAAACAATTCCAAGGGCTTGTAATAATGTACTCATCGCCTTTCTGCAAGATGTAGAGATTGGTTGCCGAAAATTCTTATGTTTTACCTCAGTTGCCAAATTCTTCCATATGATGATTAGAAATTATTGAAGTATTTCTTGAATGGTTTCCCAGTTTCACACTAGGCAAATGCTGGCGCTGTACAAAGCTATGAATACTACCTTCCTTTCCCATCCCAGCGTCACCGAAAATATAGCTGCATTCGAATCCACCATCTACCGAATGCAAACTCACAGCACGACCCAAACCGCACGGCCAAAGTATTTCCTTTCAAACCATATTGAGTGCAGTGGTAGCTCGGAGTTGTAATTTGACGTCTATGGATGTGCTTACTCTTGAGAAAGCTACATACAACTGTCCAATACGAATCACCATCAACACCGTCGTATGCCCTCACCAATACGAGGTAAACCCCAGAATGGAATAAAATGATTCATTCATTTCATTGAAATATAGTATTTTCCACTGAACAGTCCACGTTTAATGATCATCATTCCATTGTTCTTGCAACCCATAAATGGTACCTGTATACCTACGTCATCATAGCGAATATGCAACAAATACAGTAGAGACAATACGCGACACTTCCGGATTTAGCCTTGTTAAAATGGGAGACAAGTCGCAAGTGGCGCTCCTAGTGGCTTGACCTGAAAATTCGCGCTAAATACAAATATCAATGGAAATGTATATACGGAAATGGATGAATAAATTACGTCTAGAAAGAAAGTGTTACTAAGATATTAACTTCAAAGGTGCTAAAGCAATTCTGGATAAATGAATGAACAATTATTTAACAGGTTATTATTTAAAGACTGAAATTAGACATACAATCAAGATGTGAAATGGACTGCTGTGAAAGGGCTTGATCTTTCATTTATCCATTACTTTTTTAGCTTTGGAATTCCTGCCTGAACGTTCACGGCTAGTTTTTCTGTTTGCTCATTTAAAAGCATTGTATCATCATATTAAAACACTTGTCAACAAAAAATATCGGCACATTCCTTACACTCATGATTCAATGAATTTACATTTAAGAGCTGGACAATTTTCCTTTTAACTTGAAGGCTACTAACAGAAAGAAAATCTATAAATTTAGCCTCAAAAACATTTAAACTTTACCTATAAGCAATACTTGCCATAATGCCATTACATTAGGGTAAAGCAAATTCGCATCATATTTTTTCAACAAAATATGTACATTTCTTAAATCACACATACTTTATTCAGTGCCTGACAATGCATTACGGCATTCCAAATGGGGTAACTTGGAATACAACCACACAAACTAATATGCATATGTATTTTCCTGAATTAAATCAAACCCACAGATCACACCTATAACAACACATCGGTATTGAAGGTTAACTGCTGCACTATACTATACTATAAAATATGCGTATTATATTTTAAGCCAGGTAAAATATGGGTCGAACAGGTCAGAATATTATGAAGTACTATAAAAATCTCTTTGTCACTGGAATAATATATATGCAAACACAATATTACTTACATTTTCTTGTCACGAGGGAAGCTGAAGAAAGACCGCGCATTCTTCTCTACTTCATAGTTACTGCTGCCAAACACAGCACATACCTTTCCCCTCATGTTGAGAGGAGATGTCAAGGAATGACACACGCTACTATTTAATTATGTCAACTCACTGAAAACGCATAAATAACACCAAAAACTTCACACACAAATACACGTGCTCTTATGACAGAATCAGTAGATTTCAGGTCAATCCGCTAGAGAGAGCTCTAACAGCTGTCCCTCGATATCTCGCTGAGTGTCGCGTATTGTCTCTACTGTATTTGTATGCGACAAAGACTTCGCTGACAGAAAAGTATTTTTCTTCGTAATCTATGATCTTCATATCCGTATTGACGAACTATACATTGGAAATAGGAAAGGACTTCCACCTATCAATACTTCTTCATTACACTTATTATGCTACAGTACCGGTTTCGACCCCCTACATAGGGTCATTTTCAGCTGAACAATACATTCACATATAGATCATGAAGCTATGATTAATCATAGCTTCACGATCTTCATGATCTTAATTATCTATCTATATGTGAATGTATGGTTCAGCTGAAGATGACCCTATGTAGGGGGTACTGTAGCATAATAAGTGCAATAAATAAGTATTGATAAGTGGAAGTCCTTTCCTATTTCTAATTGTTAAGTATTTTTCTTTCAAAAAGTACAAATGTCGTGGTCGTGAGAGGCCCATTGTATTTTTCTTGTATAATAATAATAATAATAATAATAATAATAATAATAATAATAATAATAATAATTTCGTGTGGCTATTTCTAGCCGAGTGCAGCCCTTGTAAGGCACACCCTCCGATGAGGGTGGGCGGCATCTGCCATATGTAAGTAACTGAGTGTTATTGTGGTGGAGGATAGTGTTATGTGTGGTGTGTGGCCCGGTTTCTTCAACTCTATGTTAAATTTTGCTTAACAAATGTTAACTAACAATTGTTATTAATTTAACACTTCGTTTAAAAGTACCCTGTTTCACGAACATATTTCCAACATTTGTTACGAAACAATTGTTAAAGACAAATTAACACATTTCCGTAAGATTTCTGAACGCGTTTGGCAGTGAGCATCTTTTGTTTCTTTACATATAGCGCTCCTAGTGGCGTGTTGAAATAGTATTTTGTCACACAGACACATGGTTGACATTATTATAGGTTATGGTTAGCGGAGACCGCTAAGAAGTAAACATGTCAAGTAAGAGGCAACAACAGCGTTATTATGATGAATGCGAGACAAATGTTGTTATAATTTTAATTTAAAATTATGCGAGTGTGCAAAAAAAAATAATGAAATAACGGACTGTTATATCACAACATTCGATATAGCCTATTCTTGTAGGAGTGCAATCTAAGGTTCCTACATCACCGGGAAAATGCAATGGCAGCAAGAATTCTTTGTAGAATCCTACACACTCTTTTCTTGCCCTCGTGAACATAGTCGTCTACAATTAGGCCTTTTTTCTTTAAAAAAATTACTATTTGTTCGGTACGTCGACCTATGAAGATCTTTTGCCCCTACAATTAGGCCTACATGGAAAGTGTCTCGAGGTCAGATGTCATTACAAACCTCCGCTTCGGACGAAGGCGAGCAAATTTTACTTAAACATGTCAGGTCCGCAACCTAATAACTTCTGAAAAATTGATGAATCCCCGATTCCAATGCAAGGCGTATATACTTAGGAGTTGTGGCATAGTGGTCATCGTACTTGTCTGCGAGCGTCGTAGACGTGAGTTCGAGTCTTGTTTCAGGGAACGTTATTTAAAATTTGGAACAAAAATATTACGCAAATTGCAGTACCGGTACACTTTGTTTTCTACCTGAAATTAATAAAGGTCTAAACGTTCTCACAGTTACTGCTGGATCTCTTTCTCTGTATCTGTTTATCCTCCAGGGTCGGTTTTTCCTCGGACTCAGCGAGGGATCCCACCTCTACCGCCTCAAGGGCAGTGTCCTGGAGCTTCAGACTTTGGGTCGGGGGGATACAATTGGGGAGAATGATCAGTACCCCCCTAGGCGGCCTTACCTGCTACGCTGAACAGGGGCCTTGTGGAGGGATGGAAAGAATATTGGTTGGGACAGGGAAGGAAGCGGCCGTGGCCTCAAGTTAGGTACCATCCCGGCATTTGCCTGGAGGAGAAGTGGGAACCCACGGAGAACCACTTCGAGGATGGCTGAGGTGAGAATCGAACCCTCCTCTACTCAGTTCACCTCCCGAGGCTGAGTGGACCCCGTTCCAGCCCTCATACCACATTTCAAATTTCGTGGCAGAGCCAGGAATTGAACCCGGTCCTCCGGGGGTGGCAGCTAATCACGCTAACCACTACACCACAGAGGCGTACTATATTAATTTGAGGTAGGAAATAAAGTTCCACTGCAATTTGATCATTACTTTTATTCGCATTTTTACCTTCACATTCCCTGAAATTATTAATTAAATTTGTATTTTTAAAAAAGTAACCTACCGCGGGACTCGAACTTTCTTTGTCGTGGTTCGTAGACAAGTACGATAACCACTCGGCCACTGCTACTCTTGACTAGTGCGCAACTTTTCAAGTATATACGCGGTGCTTTACAATCGGGAATTCGTAATTTTTTCGGAAATTACTAGGTTGCGGAACTAACAAGTTCAAGTTAAATGTGTTCGCATTTTAGTGTTCTATCCCCTCCACGTGGTCCGAAGCGGATCCTGCCTCATGACATTTGTCCTCATTTATTTCGAAAACGGAACTATACGGCATTGACCCAAACCCTTCTACACGAGTTACTGTTGAGTTACAGGTACATTAAGCTAGTTGAAATCGATTGGACGCAGGGTCTGACCCATCCTTGTAAAATCTATAAGCAACTGCTGCACTGGAGAGATAGATAAGTTGCAATCTGTTGGAAACTCTAACCTATATCGTCTAGGACCTTGTTCATTATGGCTTCGGTAATTAGAAATCTTTCTTCTGACAACTCTAAAAAGGTCGTTATTTCTTAGTATGGGTCGTCCTTTGCCTTCTTCAGTTTATAAATAGTCCTCATACAGCAGTAAAACTTCGAACTTACGTCTTCTACATGTCTCCATTTTGAAATTTTAGCAACTGTTAAGAGGTTTAACACAGGGGTGCTGCTAGGTTAATTTAACACAAGATTTAACAATTGTTAGAGTTAACAATTATTGATGAGACGACCATTTTGTTAAATTGTGTGTTAAGTCCCCTTAACAGCAGTGTTAACACTTAACATTCGTTGAAGAAACCGGGCCTGTGAGTTGCAGGGATGTTGGGGACAGCACAAACGCCCAGCCCCCGGGCCAATGGAATTAACCAATTAAGGTTAAAATCCCCTACCCGTCCAGGAATCGAACCCGGGACCCTCTGAACCGAAGGCCAGTACGCTGACCATTCAGCCAACGAGTCGGACATTTTTCTTGTACAGAAGACGTAACAATCTATAACTGGTACCAATTTCAGCTGTTGAAACCTTCCCGTTTCCTCAGTATCGCTGTGAATGACAGACAGAATTAGGGATTTAATGAATGGGATTTAAATAAGAAAACAAAAACTTCAAAGTTTTGAACAGTTCACTAGCTGACTATATTCTAGTTATTGTCCCAGTCAGTTTGAGCGAGAAAGCAGCAAGTGTGCCTAAGCTAAGAACACGAGAAAATAGGAATGTGGTTATACATCGTACTGCATTGTTAATACTAACTAGCTGAGTATGAAATAACCGTTCAGTGAATCATGTCAATGAGGAAGGATGACTGGCAAGTTGCTGAGAATGGGAATGTTGTGGACATCTGCCGGTCGGGTTACCCAATGCCAACCACTTTCCCTTAAAGAATAAAACGTCTTGTCCAGCCTCCTTTCACTTCTTGATCGAGTATAATCGCCATATCCCCACCAGATAAATGTCAAGGCCGCGCCACACGTTTACGACTCGGAAATTTCATCTTCATTTTCTTGTTTTTTGACGTACCAGGTTTGGAATCCAACCGCCCATTCTTATGAAACCTCCAGTGTCCGGCAAGAGTTCTCACGGTATTCGTTTCCTACCAGCAGTGTCACCTCATCTGTAGGCGATATCTCGCAGAAAGCAGAACTTGCAAGACACTTCTTGTTAATGTTGAAAACAATTCTTAGTAGACAAAGTAGGGGACCGCATACTACGAAAAACGTAATATTAATCAATTTCCTCAATTGTACCTAAAGTTCAAGGGCTAAAGGGCCCGGAAAGGTTTCAAATTGTGAATCTTGGATAGTTCTATCAAACTAAAAAACAAATTTCGAAAATCACTTCCGGCCTAAATGCAGTTCCGGAAAAACAGCCTAAATCGATTGTTTCTTTACTTGTTTTCTTTTTTATTCAAATCTTAGGCAAATTAACTTACTTACATCATTATTTCTGTAATGTGTTGCTTGATTCAACACCCTCTAGAATGTTTTTAATTTTTGAAAAATGTTCACACCGAGTGTAGTTATAAGGGCGTAAGTGAAACTCTGCATTGACTTACATTAGCGTTCGTCTGTCTGTCTGTCTGTCTGTTAGGTCATCAGCCCAGAGGCTGGTTGGATCCTCAAATAGCATCACCAAAGGCTATGCAGTTATAGGGAAACCACAAAAACCAATGGCAGTACCAAGATGAGGTGTACTAGGCAAGATGAGGAGTGAGGTAGTTTGCCATTGCTTTCCTCACTGGGCCAGACAGTGCTGTTGTAGCACAACTAACCCTATGAGCAACACCTTTCATGACACTCAGACACACTGGTTGTGCTCTGAATGTCATTAATTAGCACCACCCATACCCCAGCAGCTTCCATATTGTCACAGCCATGGATCAGACTGGGACTTCAATGGAAGCTACACTTTGCTCTGGCCTAGTGGCAGAAAAAGGCAAACTAGTAATCCAATATACCGGATAACGATGATTAAGAAAATAGTTGTAATTTCTAGGAATAAATAAAGAATATAGTCTCACGCTTTATTATATTTTATTTACCTAAGGTTCGTAGCTCATATCCCTAGATGTTTTGAACATTGAGTTGCTTTCCTGAAGAACTGTGAATTTTTCTTCCATTCTTTCTTTCTTTCTTTCTTTCTTTCTTTCTTTCCTTTTTTCTTTCAGTGAGGATATGAGGAAAAAATTAATCGATTGAACACAATTTAAAACATAAACGAGACGTAACGGCATTCCTGAAGCAAAAATATTACTAAACATAGAATATCATGTTTCGCAGAATCAAATGGTCGTCTTCAAATTCATCACAATCGTACCTTTTCATTTTACATTTTTTACAAGGGTTTAACGTCGGTCTAATACAGATATATTTTCAGCAATGCTGAGATGGAAAAGGAAGGTATCATCCAGAGCTTTGTACAACGTCAGCACTTGCGTGTGTAACTGAGAAACCAGTTAAGAAATGCTTCATTATTTTCTAATGAAATGAAATGAAATGGCGTATGGCTTTTTTTTTTTTTGTACCGGGAGTGTCCGAGGACAAGTTTGGCTTACCAAATGCAAGTCTTTTGATTTGACTCCTGTAGGCGACCTGCACGTCGTGACGATGAAGACGCAGCCCCCGTGTCAACGGAATTAAGTAATTATGGTTAAAATTCCCGACCCTGGCGGGAATCGAATCCGGGACCCCTGTGACCAAAGGCCACATTTAGCTGACTATTTAGCCCTGGAAACGGGCATTTTTTCGTATCACCACATAAGAATTCGACTCTAACGGAAGAATGGGAGCTGAGGTAAAACATAAGAACTTTCGGCTACCATTCTCTAACTCCTCCAAAAAAAGTGCCGTAAAAATGTATGTCTATCCCTTAGTCCAGTTTCTTGATACGAGAACGGGGATGAGGCGAGATGAATTTTTATAGTATGTTTGACGGCCGGATGCTCTTCCTGATTCCAACCTCAGTTGAGAAGCTAATGAAGATGAGATTAATGGTGGTGAATTAAATTGGCTAAGGAGGTGGAAGGAATGAGCTGTGGCCTATGGATAGGAATTGTCCCGGAATTTGCCTGGAAGTGAACATGGGAAACCACAGAAAGCCATTCTCTGGACAGCCGACGGTGGGGCTCGAAAACACGCGACTCCCGAATGCAGAGTTTGACTCTTCAGCGTTAACTTGAACTCGGTATTTTCGTATAAACATTTTTAAATAGGCTACTTTTTCATTTCCTAGTGCAGTAGGACCGCGATAATCCGGTAGACCCGATAGTCCGGCAAGCAATTATACATAAATACGTTCTAGAAAACCAAGAGTAACGGCCGAGAGGATTCGTCGTGCTGACCGCACGACACCTTGTAATCTGCAGGCCATAGCCCTTCGGGGAGATCGGAAACGACAGATGACACAAGCAAGTGGACTGAGCTAAGAGCCCCGTGGTCGCCAACGCACACTCACAAGTTGCGAGCACCTGGGGCTCCATTTAGTCGCTTCTTACGACAGGCAGAGGATACAGTGGGTGTTATTCTACCGCTCCCACCCACAGGGGTCAAGACGTATTGATGGATGGCCATAACTGAGGGACATAGGTATAGAAGGCTCTTTTATCAAAGAGGCCTCATGTCATCATTCTCTAGATAACTGATCATTTCATTCGTGGTAGTTTCCTAGGCCCTAAGTCAGTTCCCTCATTTCGATGCACTAAATCCTACACTTCTTATTCTTATTCTTCTTATTCATCTTATTCTTGTACCATATCCTCATTGGCTGGAATCAGGGCGATCTTGGAAAAGAGTGGTGGCTACTGAGCTCATACCATTTTCGTAGATTCCGTAGCCAAGATATTCTCCTTCTTCCCCTACTTCTCTTTCCTTCAGTTTTACCTTGTAAGATAAGCTGAAAGAGTCTATATTTATCATTTCGAATGATACGTTGGAAGAACTCTTTCTTGTTGATGATGTTGTTCATGACTCTAGGTTTTTGTTGAGGCGTTGGAGTACTTCAGTGTTACGTATTCTGTCAACCCATGATATTCTGAGCAGGCGTCGATAGCACCACATCTCAAAGGCTCGACTTTTTTTTGTGGTATTCTCTGTTAGAGACCAAGTCTCGGCACCATACAATAAGACAGGAAATTCATAACAACGAAGTAAACGGAGACTCCAAATTCCGTACAGAAGTCTCTTGAAAACGATCCGTCTTGCATTTTTTGAAAGACAGATTTATATGTATTTGATTTTCTCAAAGGGAAATTGTCACCATTATGAGTTATTGTCATCGGTAAACTATTTAGAGCAACCAACACAACCATCCACGACCTGTACCATGTAGCCAACTCGTTCGGTGGTGGTGATTATTGTTTAAGACGAACCATTCTCGCTTTACACTAATCAGAAGGAAGAATGGAAGATGTTCGACCCTTCGAAGAATGATAGTACGGTAGAACTTCACTAACCCGGACTAATTGAAGCTCTAGGTTGTCCTAATTAATGAAACTCCAGATTAAACAAAATAACTTACGTAATGAGTCAAAGTTCGTTTTTAAACACTCTGTTCCGTAAAAAAGAACGTGTAGATTACAGTATTTTAAATTTAAGAAGTACACAGTTTATTAAGTATACAAGATATAATGCAATACAGTTTTAGGCCCTATAAAACACAGAATAACTAGTGTAATACAGAATTGGAACATGGCAATCAAGGCACAACGTCACTTGACACGCTTATTGGTTTGAAGAAACTGCTGATCTTTTGTTGTCTTCCTTGGATATTAATTTCTTTAATAATTAACTCACGCAGATGCCTTAAATGTCCGCAATATGCAGATATGTTTTCATCTTCAAGGAATTTAATTCAGTGTTCTTTAATTTCGCCAAGTTTTGACTTAGGTTTGAAAATATCACCTGCTTCATCCTGGTCATATTCATCCGATTCAGCACTTTCTGCAGTGATCACACTTTCAACGCTCTCCTCCTCTGTTAAAATGTGATAACCTGGATCATCTTCATCCGCTTCTAGCCACAACTTACTCTCTTCCAGTGTTGTTGAATTTTCACCATCTTAATGGAGGGTGTTGTGAAAATCCTCTGTTTCCAATCCAGTCGTATCTGGTTCAACCTCTTCATTTATTAAAAGTTCCTCCCACGAGTTAATCAAAGTTGATGATTTTATATCATTGACAGCAGACACGAAATTGAAAATCATGGATGTGCAATAATTGCATTTATGTATTATTATTTGCTAGTTGCTTTACATCGCACCGACACAGATAGGTCTTATGGCGACGATAGGAGAGGAAATGCCTAGGAATGGGAAGGAAGCGGTCGTGGCCTTAATTAAGGTACAGCCCCAGCATTTGCCTGGTGTGAAAATGGTAAACCACGGAAAATCTTCAGGGCTGCCGACAGTGGGGTTCGAACCCACTATCTCCCGGATGCGAGCTCACAGCTGCGCGCTCCTAGCTGCACGGCCAACTCGCCCGGTGTGTGTTATTATTAAAAGGTTGTCCGTATTAAGGGAGGTATGGGCTCCGGATTAATGAGGTTCCACTGTGTTTGTAAAAGAAAAGGAAGGCCCACGAAGGGTCACACCCTTTAGCCGTATTGCTAGGATTCACTGCCTCCCGTATCAGACAACTCCTCTGTGGAGCTCGCGATGCTGAGTGAATCCCATTCCAGCTTTCGGTACAGGATTAAAATCCTACGGCTGGGTGGATAGCGAACCTGAAATCTCCAGATAAAAGGCGCTGTCAATTTTCCATATTTTCCGTCCTTTGTCTAAACTGGGAAATATTGTGAATGTGGTACAGTTTTACGACCGGATGCCCTTCCTGACGCCGTATGTGTTTCTGTGCTGGTTGGCAGTATAGTATATTATACTCAAGAGAAGATTTTTATCAAGATCACAAGATTCCACCCCGAGCAACTAACTAAACGCAGCTAAAAAAACAACCTGGCCGAGAATCGAACTCAGAACCCTTTGATCCGAAGACCACTATCCTAACTATTTAGCTAGATTAAGGAAAAATAAAGGCTCTGGTCAACATCCACCGTTAATTCATTATTAATGGAGTCGTGATCCGCATGTTACCAAACTGTACACGAGCCAAATTAACTGTACACGAGCCAAATTAAGAGCAGGAATGTCGTTTTAATTGCCGTGCCTCTACCAGTGAACACTATCTCAAAACGTAACGATGCGGTAATGGACCATTAGTTTCCGATCTTGTTCAGTGATATGCTTACTTAAGCGAAAACGACAAAAGGAACACACACCACATAGTGTCGAGTCCATTAGGGTTCTTTGTTAACTTCGTTGCGAGCTCCGATTCTCACAAATTGTCGTCAACCCAAAGAGTGTTAAAAGAGGACACTGTTTCTTGTAACCGACACTCGCGTTGACCCACTGAACGACATCTTTCTCGCTTACTTACTGCGAACTATATTCGACTTGTATAGTTCACTACCTGCAATACTTACGACTCATGGAAGGCCACGGTCGCTTCTTTTCCCCTCCTAGCCCTTTCCCATCCCATCGTCGCCGTAAGATTTATCTGTGTCGGTGCGACGTAAAGCAAATTGTAAATATATTATACATAATTTAATATATTAATATAATAAAAACTAGTGAACAGTGGAGCAGAAATTAATAACTCCAAACAACTTAATTTTCTAAGGGTGTTTTTTTTTCTGTCTGATTTCACATGGGATGTCCATATGGGACGAGATTACTTGCCTTATTCTGATCATGTTGTGAAAGAGCTCGATCTTTCTAGACGAATTACAGGTATGCAACACAGTTTGAACTATCAATCAATCAATCAATCAATCAATCAATCAATCAATCAATCAATACTGATCTGCATTTAGGGCAGTCGCCCAGGTGGCAGATTCCCTATCTGTTGCTTTCCTAACCTTTTCCGAAATGATTTCAAAGAAATTGGAAATTTATTGAACATCTCCCTTGGTAAGTTATTCCAATCCCTAACTCCCCTTCCTATAAATGAATATTTGCCCCAGTTTGTCCTCTTGAATTCCAACTTTATCTTCATATCGTGATCTTTCCTACTTTTATAAACGCCATTCAAACCTATTCGTCTACTAATGTCATTCCACGCCATCTCTCCGCTGAGAGCTCGGAACATACCACTTAGTCGAGCAGCTCTTCTTCTTTCTCTCAATTCTTCCCAACCCAAACATTGCAACATTTTTGTAACGCTACTCTTTTGTCGGAAATCACCCAGAACAAATCGAGTAAGTTTAGGTATATGGAACATTTACATGTAGAAATGTCATAAAAACATTCTTCCTTGTCAACAGGTACGTTCGTGCCGGCAGCAAGAAATCGTCCTTCAGCTTCGTAATCCCTCTGAAAGGTTGCGGAACGACACCATCCGGAGGGTTTGGTCGAACTGTAGACAACATCATCGTCATCCAGACAGACGATACTGTACAGGTAACTGAAAATGTTTTAAGCAATTAGTGTATACATTCTCGTGTGTAGTGTTTTGGTTAATTTTTTGAGTAAGTGTACCGTGTACCCGCCCTAGTGTTCTGAGTACGGCATGACCTTTGCACAGTGACCTGAAACCGCGAAAAAGGTAAGTTGTAGTAGCGTGAAAATTGGTACTTGAGGATTTCTGCGAAGACTGATTTCAAATATGTACCTAGTTTGATCGTTCCTTCCAAAGAGATATACAGGGTCTCTCATATAAACTCAGACAGAATTTACGGTGTTTGTACTCCGCGCTTCGGCAGCTGCCTCAGCCGAACAGTCCGCCCTGTTTTAAGCATGTATACAATCTTATATTAAATCTTACCTTATAAAAGATGCTGGAAGTGTCGTCTTTCCTGTGTTTTACAGGCATTATATCTGGTAACCACATTCTGGCTGACACGAGTGAGTTCTGCCACTGTAATATTTCTGATTTCATTCGTAATGTTTTCTTTCAGCTCTTCCAATGTGTGAGGATTTGTTCAACATATTTCTTCTTTCAGTTTACCCCACAAATAACACTCACACACTATTAGGTCTGGAGAACGAGGGGGAAATAGACCAGCACTTATCACTCTGTCTGCAAACACTTCCGAGATTGTAAGAAGGGAATCTTCTGCTCTATGAGCAGGGGATGAATCTTGTTGAAACCACCCACGTGATTCTTCTTCTTACGTTAACTGATGGAAAAACGACGACAAAATGTCACCTTGGTTCCTCTCTGCATTTACTGTCGTCTCGAAACAAAATAAGCCCAATTATTCGTCTTGCACTATCAGCACACCGAACAGCAATCTTCCTATCATAATGAGGGACCTCATCAATACCATTAGGATTTTCTGCACACCAATAGCGAGAGTTATGACTGTTCACACGACCATTAAGATGAAACCAACAATGATAACTCTCTCAAACAGCTGAGATTCAGACTGGCGACTCATGCTTGCCTGGTCGAACACGTGCAGGCTGCTTGCAAGGTCAAGAACTATGCACGTGCCTCCCAAACTGCAACTGCCGTAGCGCAGAGTATAAACACCGTGCGTTCGGTCTGGGTTTATAAGAGAGACCCTGTAAATGTACCCGTTACGGCATGATGGCATTTAACAGACCGGTCATCAAGCAAATCAAACACAATGATTTATATTTGAAAAGCGTTGTAAAGTATATTTTACACAGCCAGACTAGTATGATAAACACTGTTTAACATAATTTCGTGTGGCTATTTCTAGCCGGGTGCAGCCCTTGTAAGTCAGACCCTCCGATGACGGTGGGCGGCATCTGCCATGTGTAGGTAACTGCGTGTTATTGTGGTGGAGGATAGTATTATGTGTAGTGTGTGAGTTGTAGGGATGTTGGGGACAGCACAAACACCCAGCCCCCGAGCCACTGGAATTGACCAATGAAGGAATCCCTGACCCGGCCGGGAATCGAACCCGGGACCCTCTGAACCGAAGGCCAGTGCGCTGACCATTCAGCCAACGAGTCGGACAATAAACACTGTGAGAATGTTTCATGCGCGCGTCAATTATGTAATTAGGGGATGCCTGCCCGAGATGGTAAAGGCGTGCTCGATTCGCCCGAAGGACGTGGCTTCGAATCCCCGTTAGGAAGTCGTAAAATTTAAGAAACGAGATTTCCACTTCCGGAGGTACACATGGTCCTGAGGTTCACTCAGCCTACACCAAAAATGTGTACCAGGTTAATTCCCGGGGTCAAAGGCGGCCGGGCGTAGAGCTAACCTCTGTACCCCATGAAGTGCCGAGGTTACGGATAGTGGAAGCCTTTATCTTCCACCCCTCCAAGGGCCTGCATGGCCTGTACGGAGATGACTTTGCTTTGCTTTGCATAAAAATTTTCACCCAACATTTTCTGGAAAAATCTAATTTTTCCGATACATATCGAGCGTATAAATTGTAACTGCAATAAAACACAAAATGCTACAGAATAATCTATTGTTACTTAGATTGTAAGACCATTGGCTTGAGCTACAGAACCTGAAGAATATGAGTCAGAAACCGGAGTATCCACATACATTGCACATTCTTCTGGTCCCCGCGCGAAACCAAACCACAGACGGTCTTTTTCTTTCTTTTGGGTCTGTTTCCAAGAAAGGGTCAGACGAGAGGACAAAGCGGATGAAGGCGCTGACGTGAAAAATGTTCCGTGCAGCAGAATATCGTGAGAGTCGTGGAGCAAATTATACGTAGTAAGATGTTTTTATTGGCCCTCATATTCGACTACGGATATACTATACTTAAATGGTGTAAAGAAAACTACATACTAATACTAAGATGTTTTCTGATGCTTGTTGTTTTAAGGGGCCTAACATCCAAGGTCATCGGCCCACAAAAAATGTTTTCGTTCCTCCCCTGAAGGGGGAGGCGGGCTCCTTAGACGGTGACGCCGTCTCTCAGGCCAGGAGTTTTGTTACGGTGAAGGAGATGTGCGGAGAACGTGAGAGGGTTGGCGACCGAACCTATACCAGGAACTCTCCCGGCATTCGCCTTAGTGCAGGAGAATGGAAAACCACGGTAAACCATTCTCAGGACAGCCCCCCTCCGTCTCCCGAATGCAGAGGCGTAGAGACACGACAGAGCCGCAACCACCCCTCCTCTGCTCGGTTGGTCGGTCGGAGTGCAGGGCCGTCGGACTAGCCGAAGTCCACTCTCAAGGCGGGCAACTATATCCCAATGCACACTTTGCAATTGTGTGCTTAAAGATGGAGGGGAAGTTATAGTACGTTCTATAAACGGTCATTTATTCACGCTAGGTTGTATTAATGGGAATGTGTGAAGAAGTCTAGAGTTTCATTTGATGCATATATCAATTGATACTTTTAACGTCTCAGAAACACATTATCAAATGATAGAGATGCTGTTGTCATCTGTTGGTCAGCGTCAGAATCTTAAATGTGTATGCACGGCCAGGCACTGCCGACTTGATGCGTCGATCCAGCTAGCTCTATGTGATGTAGGTATTGTATACTCACAATGTTAGAAAAGTAGTAAGTCACTGTACCGGACAATCCACTGTAAGTTGTACTGCTAAGACACTGAAAATATTTAAATTGTGTGTGAATTTGTATGATTACCTTGTAATATTTTTGTAATTTTGAATTAATTTCTAAGTGCCCGCGTTGTAAATTATGTTATGCAGTAATAAGGAAATATTTTAAGTTATTTTCCGCAAATTTCGCATTAATTTCTTTGTGATTTCTTTGAATTACTCGTATATCATTTTTAATTGTCAGGGATTATTTTGTTTCTTGTCTTAATTTAGTATCCTTTTATTTTTGTAATCGTGAAATTTCTTTTTTCAATATACTTTCTTGTAATGTTTTGTCTTCATGGAAGTATTTTTGTACTATTGTTGTTGTTGTTACGTAATTTATGATTTAATTTTAGTTCATTTTCATACTGTTGTAAGCTAACATTACCATCGGGATGTCCGGCTCCATGGCTACATGGTTAGTGTGCTGGCCTTTGGTCACGGGGGTCCCGGGTTCGATTCCCGGCAGGGTTGGGAATTTTAACCATCATTGGTTAATTTCACTGGTCGTCTTCATCATCATTTCACCCTCATCACGACGCGCAGGTCTCCCACGGGAGTCAAATCGAAAGACCTGCACCTGGCGAGCCGAACATGTCCTCGGACACTCCCGGCACTAAAAGCCATATGCCATTTCATTTACCACCGCGATATCTCCAATTTGCTATATATTTGCTGATGATAATAATGATAATAATAATAATAATAATAATAATAATAATAATAATAATAATAATAATAATAAAATATTTTTGAAGACTTTCCTCTGGAGTGTGACATTGTATGGAAATGAAACTAGCAGAGAAAGAAAGAGAATATACGCTTTTGAAATGTGTCAAAAGAAGCACGTTTGAATGCATTACATTTTCTCGAGAACTGCTTGTCCGATTTTCAAAATAATCACGGTTCTGAATGTATAATGTTTGTAGGTTTTTTTTTTTTGCTAGTTGTTTTACGTCGCACCGACACAGATAGGTCTTACGGCGACGATGGGACAGGAAAGGGCTAGGAGTGGGAAGGAAGCGGCCGTGGCCTTAATTAAGGTACAGCCCCGGCATTTGCCTGGTGTGAAAATGGGAAACCACGGAAAACCATTTTCAGGGCTGCCGACAGTGGGGTTCGAACCTACTATCTCCCGAATACTGGCCGCACTTAAGCGACTGCAGCTATCGAGCTCGGTGTTTGTAGGTTTAAGGCTAGGTATTGAAAACAGTTTAGTTCCATTTAAAAAGAAAATTTAGTACCATTATCTCAGAAGATATTGACGCCATGCAAAAGTACTGTAAGTTCGATTATGAGCCGCTTGGTATCATTACTGGAATGTCAATATCTTTAACAGTTCACGAATTATTTGAGGTGTACAACTTAGCTGAATAATCCTGTGTATATGTCGCTCTTGTTAACTTCCCTAAATGAGAATATTATTATTATTATTATTATTATTATTATTATTATTATTATTATTATTATTGTTGTTGTTGTTGTTGTTGTTGTTTCGTATAGGCCAGCTAAGGACACGACATTCAACTATTACATTTTGGAATGGGCTTTGATGTTTGCCCAGTAGTTGCGCATCCTCAGGCTGTGTTGCTCCTTCCTCTCCTTTGTCCATAGGGCGCCAGTCTTCTTTGTTGGTAGTCTGTCCTGGAACTTCTTATGTTTAAGCATCTTCCTGAGTGCTGTCCGATCCTTTAAGATTCCTTCTGTTATTCCCAGTTCTTGTAGATCTTTATCCACTTCGATCAACCATGGTGACTTGGTCTTCCTATTTTGCCAGTAGCTGAGAATCCGGTTGGTCAACCTGGTAGGATGCATCCTGTAGACGTGCCCATAGAATGCTAGGCGTCTCTTCCTTGCTACATTCGTTATTATTTCACAGTACTTGTAGAGCTCTTGGTTAGGCCGTCTTTTATAACTGTCCCCTTCCTTGACTGGCCCCAGTATCTTCCTCATTATCTTTCTTTCCCGGATTTCAAGTTTTTCCACGAGTCCCTTCCTGTTGAATATGAAACATTCTGAAGCATAAAAGATTTCAGGACGGATGACTGTCTGGTAGTGCTTCATCTTAGTATTACGAGAGAGACACTTTTTATTATAGGTATTCTTGGTCAGTTGGTAGGCTATTTCAAGTCTGGTAACTCGAGTTGACAAAGCTGTTCCTTCAGAGAGATTGGATTCCAACCATTCTCCCAAGTACTTAAACCTGTTGGTTTTCCTGATCTCTCCCTGTTCCAGATGCAACGTACAAGGAGATTCACCGATGTTCGTGGTGAATTGTGTTTTTTCGAGAGACACATGTAGCCCAAACTTTGCTGCTTGTTGTCTGAGAACATTTAATTGTTTCACTGAAGTTTATATTGAATTAGATATAAGGGCCAGGTCATCGGCATATGCCAGAGAGTCAACATTGAGCTCATTGCGCTTATGTCCCAAATAACTGCCACTTGGAATCTCCATTCTAGCTAACTCCTTTCGCCACTCTCTTATTACTTTTTCCAAGGCACAGTTAAAGAGGAGAGGGGACAGACCACCTCCCTGTCTCACTCCTGATTTAATTTCAAAACTTTCTGATATTATTATTATTATTATTATTATTATTATTATTAATTATTATTATTATTATTATTATTATTATTATTATTATTATTATTATTAAACCTCCCGGCTAATGACATATAGATATATCGGTATTTTTTGCCCATAAACTATTTGATAAATTGTGTTATGTAGAGTTACGGCTTTAATTTAATGGTATGGAATGACATTATTTTACAGGAAATCTGGGATACGGCTCGTAAGTTGTCGTGCGCCACCAGCACTGCTAAGGAAAAGACTGTCATCTTCAAACCTTTCGTCGTAGACATGTTGGAAGTTGTGACGGTACCCGTATCAACCGGTACAGTGGATTGTTGGATGGATATACAACGAGGCCAGTATCCAAATGTAAGTACAAGAAGATCGACAAAGTAGAGAAGAAACTCAACTTCGTACCAAAGGAAGAGTATTTGTAGCGTGTACAAGGCTTCGATAACTGTGGTATATCATGCATTTTCTTCATGAGATAAATACTAGAATTATTACATACGAAAACTAAGTTATTTACAGCAGGTATTTGTATGGTTTAAATATACTCTTCAACATTATGTTTTATTTTCTGTATTACATTTATTAATTTTGACTGAACAATATACAGTGCGTAAATTGGGCATTCCGAGCTACTGTATGTTAAATAGTGTTTCAAAAAATTGCACTGAATTCTGTTTTTTTGAACCAAAAGAAGGATAATGTCATTTATAGGAAATATTTGCAGATTTTAAATATAATTTGCTAACAAAAGTTGCTAGGTGACAGAGTCAACTCGCACCGAAGCATGAAGCGAAATGACTTCGCAGAGAATAGAGATATTATACTGTCTATTCTGATAGAATGTCTCATCTCTCGTATGTTTAGTCCTCAGCCCGAAGGCCGGTTGGATCCTCAACAGCTCCGCCATCAGCTGTCATAAATGGCCTAGGCATCACTGAAGAGGCGTACTAGGGAAATGAGGAGTGAGGTAGTTTCCCGTTGCTTTCCTCACCGAGCCAGAAGTTGCTATTACAGATCAGTCTGCCAAGCCCACTGAAATGCATGCACCAACTGACGCTATGAGCAACATTTTCACACCATTCATAGCAGGGACTGGCTGCATAAGGAATGGCATTACTAGCATCACTCATACCTCAGTCACTTTCATCTTGTCAAAGCCAAGGATAAAGCTGAGACAGATCAATGAAAGTAACAATATTGCTATAGCCCATACCAGAAGACATAGTGCATTGTAAACACTACGTCCTGCCAGCAAAGGCTTCTCATTTCTCGTATTAGTAGCAAATTCAGCGAGGTCCCTGGGACCACACAGAGGGTTAGCATGGTAATGATTATTGTCATTGTTTTTTTGCTTCCCACTAACTATTTTTGAAGGTTTTCGAAGACGCCGAGGTGCCAGAATTTTGTCCTGCAGGAGTTCTTTTACGTGCTAGTAAATCTACCGACATGAGGCTGGCGTATTTCAGGACCTTCAAATACCACTGGACTGAGCCAGGATCGAACCCACCAAGTTGTGGTCAGAAGGCCAGCGCCTCAACCGCCTGAGCCAATCAGCCCGGCTAGTTGGCATGATACAAAATAGTCATGACAACTTCTGACATTGTCCTTTATTTGTTCGCTATTATTTTGGAACGCGATGACTGCGGAAACAGTGGCCGTTTGCGGGCATCCAGCGTAAAACTGGGCCAGGAATAAGACTCCAATAAACTATAATACTTAACTCAAATAAATATATATTAAAACAACGTTTATTATTATTATTATTATTATTATTATTATTATTATTATTATTATTATTATTATTATTATTACATTTTTAATACATTTACATAAACGTTATGGAGGGTTTTGTTATGTTAGCATATGTAACTCGAAAGATCACCATCGGATCATAATCAGATCATCACTATTAGCAGTTAAATAGTTGACTGACAGTCGAAACTATGCGATGACCGAATACAATTTTAGACTAAACTAACTTCGATTAATGTCTCCGTTTATTTACTGTAAAGATTACTTTTATAAGTGGGAAAACGAAGAAAACACAAATGAACAGGGAGAATTCCCCACATCGATAGGGGTTCACTTCAAATTTCTGTGACCTTGAATCTGAACTACATCTCTTGAGTTTGCCTCGGGTTCTCTTTGCGAGCCTTTATTTTCGTGCTTCGGAATCAGCGGTTAGCATTGTCTTCATCGACAGACTCAGGAAAGGGTTTTCGTGACGACGATGATGATGATGAAATCTCTATACTAAACCAAAACACAAAATGTCGTAATATATTTTCCTTTGCAACACTGGAATAATTTTAGACCAGTGCGAAAGAAACTGTCTATCATTTCCTAAGACTGGGGTTCTGTGAAATGTCGAATCAGCAAGTAGACGAAGAAGTAATTGTAATTATTATTTCACTGATTACTTGTTGAAAATATTATTTATAATTGTAATGGAGTAAACATTTCTCAGGTAACTTTAATTCATCCCAGTTACTTTCTCCTCCCACTTTTCCCATCACTGCATAGAGTACATCTTCATTATAGACTGTTATGTCTTCAAGCACTCAGTTTTGAAGCCCCTGTAAAATGACTAAACGCCTCCGCAATCCTCTGTTTGCAGCTAACTATGTGGACTCGTTTAGTTCCACCCCAGCTTATATTCAAATTGTTGAAATCTGAGTATTCTAAGTCTCCCTATGTTTCCCTTACATTCCAAGGCCGAGTCCTTTGTTCTCCTAAGTCACCTAAACTTATCTTCCTCCATTCGCCTCGCATGACCACACCACCGAAGCCGGTTTATACGCACAGCTCCATCTATCGAGGGCATCACCACCTCATTCCGAGTATCCTCTTGCCATTGTTCCCAAATGTTTGTACCAGCAATCGTTCATATATATATATAATTTGATGTAACTTAAACGTTTTTCAATCTGTGCAACTTTCTTTCCTTCTTAATCTGTTTACCCTCCAGGGTTGGTTTCTCCCTCAGACTCAGTGAGGGATCCCACCTCTACCGCCTCAGGGGCAGTGTACTGGAGCGTGAGACTTTGGGTCGGGATATAAAATTGTGGAGGAGGACCAGTACACTGCTCAGGTGGATGGGAAGTTTGGAAGGGTTAGACAAGGAAGAGGGAAGGAAGCAACCGTGACCTTAAGTTAGGTACCATCGCGGCATTTGCCTGGAGGAGAAGTGGAAAACCATGGGAAACCAATTCGAGGATAGCTGATGTGGGAATCGAACCCCCTCTCTACTCTGTTGTCCTCCCGAGGCTCAGTGGACCACGTTAGGTTAGGTACCATGCCGGCATTCGCATGGAGGAGAAGTGGGGAAACCACGGAAAAACACTTCGAAGATGGCTGAGGTGGGAATCGAACCCCCCTCTACTCAGTTGACCACCCGAGGCTGAGTGGTCCCCGTTCCAGCCTTCGTACCACTTTTTAAATTTCGTGGCAGAGCCGGTAATCGAACCCGGGCCTCTGGGGGTGGCAGCTAATCACACTAACCACTACACCACAGAGGCAGCTCTGGAACACACTGCTTCAAAATATAATTTGTAACATATCTCTTAAACAAAAAATGACATGTTTCGTTCTACAAGAACATCCTCAGATTCTATCAGATCACTTTAAATCATGCGCATATACCTACGTGTATTGTTAACGTTGCGTAACTTATAGTCCCAATATTAAAATAAGCGTTCTGACAGCTAGCTCTGGAACACATTTTTGGAGTGATACTTTTGGAATTATATACTCCGGAGAGGAAGGAAGTTACGCAGGCGTAGGGTTCATACTGAGTAAAAACTTAGGCACAGAATAGAAAATGAACCAATTGACACGGTAATAATGCAGGTATACATGCCAACATCCAGCCATGCTGATGTAGAAGTGGACCAAGTATAAGAACAACTAGAGGAAGTAATGGAATGACAACCTCATCATACTTGGAGACTGGAATGCTTCCGTAGGTGAAGAGGAAGATGGAAATACTGTGGGTACATGCGAACTTGGCAGGAGAAATGAAAGAGGGCAACAACTAGTTGACATTTGTTTTGTAAAGGGAAATGACTAATAATTGCAAACACATGGTTCCAGCAGCCTAAGAGAAGAAGATACACCTGGACTGCACCCGGTGACAGAGCCCGATAATAATTTCGTGTGGCTATTTCTAGCCGAGTGCAGCCCTTTTAAGGCAGACCTTCCGATGAGGGTGGGCGGCATCTGCCATGTGTAGGGAACTGCGTGTTATTGTGATGGAGGATAGTGTTATGTGTGGTGTGTGAGTTGCAGGGATGTTGGGGATAGCACAAACACCCAGGCCCCGGGCCACTTGAATTAACCAATGAAGGTTAAAATCCCCGACCCGGCCGGGAATCGAACCCGGGACCCTCTGAACCTAAGGCCAGCACGCTGACCATTCAGCTAACGAGTGGAGCCCGATACCAAATAGATTATATAATGGTAAGAGGAAGATACCGCAACCAAACTAAACAATGTAAAAGTTATCCATGCGCCGATGTAGCCAGTGACCACAATCTAGTTCCGCTAAAATCTGACCTAAGATTAAGAAGAAAGAAAAAATGTGCTAAGGAATACTGTAATTACGATGTCAAAAAGTTAGGACAAGACAGTGTTAAGGAAAGATATCAAAAACTGGCACAGCAAAAAGTTAAAGAAATACCAAATGGTACAGTAAAGAAGAAATGGATTGGTCTAAAAAAACTTAGTCCTAGAAGCAGCTGGCGAGGAAATAGGAAAGACAAAGAAACAAGTAAAACAACCATGCTTTGCTGAATATGTAGTAGAACTTATGGAAGAAAGGAAAAAAATTTAAAATTCAAGAAGTGCTGAAGGAATTAAATACTATAAAAGACTCCGAATCATGGTCAATAGAGGAGCAAATAAGGCTAAAGAAGAATATATAATGAGACAATGCAAGGAAGTAGAAGAAAGGCTAAAGAAGGAAAATATAAAAACAGCCTATGAACTGATTAGGAAGCAGTTCCAGAAAGTCAATGGCCGAAGTAATAACATATTAGACGAAAATAGAAAAAAACAAAGAAGTAGAAGAGAGTTGAAACGTTACACAGAAAAATTATATGAAGATCCAACTGAGATAAGAAATCTTGAAAACGAAGAAAATGTAACAAATGATCAGTTAGGACCCTCAATAACAAAAGAAGAATATTCAAAAGCTGTGAAATAACTGAAGAAAAATAAAATACCAGGACGTGATGAAATAACTGGAGAAATGATAAAAGGATTGGATGATGAAACACATAGTTATATCTTCAAATTAATCAAAGAAATATATGAAACTTGAGAAAAACCGGAAGATTTTAAAAAGTACTCTAAAATGTGAAGAACGCCGTACTTTGAGCCTATTATCACACGTCTAAAATATTAACATGAATAGTATACAACCGAATAAACAACAAAACTGAACAGCAATTTGATCAAGATCATTTTGGATTTAGACGTAATAGAGCAACAAGGGAGTTAATTTTAATGTTAAGACAGATTGTAGATAAAATGCTGGATCTAAAAAGAATGCCGTTTGATGCATTTGTGGGCTTGGAGAAAGCCTTCGATAATGTGAATTGGAATGTGTTGCTGGAAATTACGACTACTGTTGATCTATATATCAGAGACAGGCGGATAGTACATGAACTGTACAAAAATCAAAGAGGCATTATAAATATAAAGGGTGAACTACAAGAGGCATACAAAAAGAAGGTTTGCTGACGACATAGCTATCATTGAAGAGAATGAAGAAAATTTGCAAAAAGCATTAACAGGAATGAATAAGATCCTGCGAGAAAAGTTAAACATGAAAATCAACGCAAAGAAGACAGAGATCGTGGTGTTCACCCGCCAGCAAATTACAACTGACCTTAGGTTAACGATGTACCACTGAAACAAGTTAATACGTTAACCTATTTAGAAAGCAAAATCGCATCAGATGGCAAAAGTTCAGCAGATATTGCGCAAGCAAAAGTAACCTACAACAACAAACGGGTGCTTCTTACATCAAGGAACTTAAATGCAGAGACAAAAAAATAAAATAAGCATTTATAAAATGCTATGTCTGGAGTGTGGCACTGTACGGCTCAGAAACTTGGACACTTGGCACATGCGTTAAGAGAAGACTAGAAGTATTTGAAATGTGGTGTTGGAGGATTTTGGAGAATAATGCAGAAAACCTCGTGGATGGCAAGACTGACAAATGAGGAAGTTCTTTGAAGAGTTGGTGAAAAAAGAGCCTTATTGTAAACAATAATGAAGAGAAGAGACCAGTTAATAGGACATCTGTATAGGCAATGTTAGGGAAGGAATGGTACAAGGTAAAAGACCCAGATTAAAATATATGAAACAGATGCAAGGAGATATAGGAGAAGAATCAATTTTTCTTTAAAATGAAGAGACTGTCAGAGAACAGAGAGGAGTGGAGGAGAAGAATTGCCACCAGCCAATCTTCGGATTGAGAATGAGAGAGACAGCCAGCGCAGGAGGGACGGGCTGCTGTAGTGCCTTTGCCGAGAAGTGAAAGGACTGGCAACTCCAAATGGACAACAGGTTCGTCTCCATGACGACCTCAATGGGTCCGCCCACGTTTCCATGGCAACCATACCCCTACTCCCTTCTGCCAGGCAGGCAGTAAACGGACCCTGCTTGCGCTAGCTCTCAGGACGTTTCTTTTAATATTAGGCCTATAGTCAACGATAATGAATTGGTGATGATAAGAACACATAATGAATATATTATTCCTCTACTGTCACTTTAGTAGAGTGTGGAAATTCTTCTTCACTTAGCTGCTAACGTCCCTTGCCTTCAGCAACTGTGTTATCATTTTGTTTTGAACTGGTGTGTGTAACAGACTGAAAAGCTTTTAAGCTACATTAACTAAGTCGACACTAGAAAGTATGGCTTTCTTCTGGACAAACTTGATATTTTGGTAGGAAGTTCACGAGGGGAACCCGCCAAGTGTAACAACTCGATTTCCCAGAAACTTCGCTCAGTGAGATGATGGTGGTGGTGATTATTGTTTTAAGAAGAATTACAACTAGGCAACCATCCTCTATATAACACTAATCTGAAGGAAAAAATGGAAGGAATCCTACACTTCTAAAAATGAAGGTATCGGCCAAAGGAGGACAAGGGCCACGAAAGGCGTGAAAATGAAAAACTCCCTAGGCCTCCATACGAAATACCGTCGGGGTCGAAAAAGAACAAGAGTTGACCAGGAGAGGTCGGATAGGATAGATGAACGTGATGAGCCTGGCACAAGTAAGTGGAAGCAATGCAGGACTCAGCTGAGGACCCCGTGGTCGCCAACCCACGCTCTAAAGTTCAGAGCCCCTGGGGACTTCGTTCAGTGAAAGAGGAGTCGAAATAAGCGAACACATGTCTCGCCTAATCCGTAGACAATCAACCGTTTCAGAGAAAATTGCGGTCCAATTTTCCGATGTGCTTTGTGTGCCCTTTAGCGCGTAACAGGTTCAACTGACGGGGTGGCGCAGTGGCTATCGCTGCGGTTTCACCCTTTTGCGCAGAAGTGTCCTTGAGTTGGAGAAGGGATCGTCCAGGACTTGGATACTTTCGTTGTCTAAGAAGCAGAACTTCTGAGTTTCTAATAGTAGATACAAAAGATATTCTGGACTAGAAAACGTGGTGGCGAAGGCATTAACAGAATTAATTTTAACTCAGTCAGTTCCCATGGCAGCAATACAAAAAACGTGAAGTTTCAGATATCTATATACAGCCATTTCATTTTTTGTCACATTTCTTCCGTAATAATTGCTGAAGTCGAGACATTCATACACGGACTCTATAACCTTCAATTTCTACTGATAAAAGATGGATGTAAGACAGTGTCACACACAAGCATACAAAGCATCAGTTCCAATAAACAGAAAGAAAATAGATGATGTTCCGAAATTGAGTAGGCCTACACAAGGAGAAAGAGTATCCGAACAACAATAATAGATACAAATGAATTAGCCGTACACGAGATAGTACCTATGAAGTTACATAAAACCAAAACCAAACCCCATGGCGCAACAGCCCCGAAGGGCCTTGGCCTACCAAGATACCGCTGCTCAGCCCGAAAGCCTGCAGATGACGAGGTCAGCACGACGAATCCTCACGGCCGTTATGCTTGGTTCTCTAGACCCGGGCCGCCATCTCACCGTCAGATGGCTCCTCAATTGTAATCACGTAGGCTGAGTGGACCTCGAACCAGTCCTCAGATCCAGGTAAAAATTCCTGACCTAGCAGGAAATCGAATCGTGGGCCTCCGGGTAAGAGGCAGGCATGCTACCCCTACACCGCGAGGCCGGCGTGAAGTTGCATAAGAGTAGGCAAAAGAGTGAGGCACGTCAAACATTTATCTGAGGTCCGCAGCATGGTTCTTGCAGATCATGATGGACTTCTTGAGAGTATTAATGACGATGTTATAGATGAAATCTCTATTTCGCCCAAAGGTATTGCAAAAGTAACCTAAAAATAACAAATCGTTTTATGACATTATTTGCCAGCAGAAAAAAGTTTGGAGAACATGAAAATGATCAAACCATTATTTGGATTGTTGCATAATGGTTTAGTTGTATTTTGGGTTATTTTTCCGTACGTTGTCAATAAACATAGGTGTACATGACACTGCTTACCTAACAATTATATAAACCCGTGTAATGCAATTATATTCCTCGGCAAACAACGCTAGTCGCATCATCAAACCAAGTCCGAAAAGAGGTCATCTCCACCACGTACAAACTGGATTTCTGATCACACACACCCTGGCTAACTTAAGATGTAATTTTGTGCATTGGCTCATCTCTAGGTCCTATTGCAAAGTATTAACACTAGAACACCATATCCAAACCATTGTACATTAAACCGGGCATCCGTGTCTCCTGAACACTTTACTTTTCTGGGTAAGGCCCCTTTTCCAACCCACCCCTTCAATTAATCTAGCATCCTCGAAAACACAGCCTATACTATGTTAACGGAATCTATGAAGTAGGGTCGCGCATGACGTAATTCAGGAGAGGGCGGAGCCTGATCTCCCATGCATAGGCTACTTTACTCTCCCAGCCCGTCAGCACCAATGTGAATCTCCATCTCCCGCTGACTACTCACTGGACTAGCCAGTTATGCCATTGCTTGAGCAGAAGGCTGGTTTTCTCACTGCTGCTTCACAGATTCCGTGAACGGAGTGCAAGTAGGAAAGTAGGAAAGATCACAATATGAAGATAAAGTTGGAATTCAAGAGGACAAACTGGGGCAAATATTCATTTATAGGAAGGGGAGTTAGGGATTGGAATAACTTACCAAGGGAGATGTTCAATAAATTTCCAATTTCTTTGAAATCATTTCGGAAAGGGCTAGGAAAGCAACAGATAGGGAATCTGCCACCTGGGCGACTGCCCTAAATGCAGATCAGTATTGATTGATTGATTTGAAGTAGGCTTCTTGTAGTAGCCACCTGTTTCAGTTTCGTATTTCATACCTGACACTCAATCCTGCTATCTTTCCTCCCTTATTGTAGTCTGAATTGTAAAATTGAGAGTTCTTCATTTATATTTTACAGACAGCTCCAATACAAGAGATAATCAAGATTGGAGAAACACTAACAATTCTAGTGTACATCAAAGACAACGAAAATCAGTATGACATCAGAGTTCGCGATTGTTGGGCGTACGACAACGAAGATTACGAAGCAAAAGATACGCACAAACTACAGCTAACTGATACTGATGGTTGCCCTAAGTAAGACAAGTATACAACATAATACATAGTTATACTTACTATATGCACAATACTTAAAAAACGAAGAACATCACAAAATATTATTGTGTCTTTATTTCCATTTTAGGAAGAGAAAATTAATAGGATATTGGCAAAGAACGAAGGAAACTGGAGATTCAGGTGCAAGTATTATTGCATACAACAATATAACTGCCTTCAAATTTCCTGACAAGATGCAGGTGTTTCTGACCTGTAATATTGAGGTAAGGCTTCATTTCACAGTCAAATAGGCCTATCTTTATGAACCCGCAGATTTTTTGATTCTAAGAATTTATTTTTATACTAATAAACATGTATACAATAACCACACATTCTTAAATTTCAGATATGTTACGGTCAGTGCGAAGGGAAGTGCCAAGGAGGACCAGGCATCCCACTCATAACTACAGAAAAGCCAGCATGTTATCCTGGAAGCAAAGATCCTCGATGCCCACAAATTACCGAACGACCCACAACACAACCACCCAGATGTTATCCTGGATCAACAGATCCAAGGTGTCCCCGACCAACACAGCCACCGACAACGCAACCACCCAGATGTTATCCAGGATCGACAGATCCAAGATGTCCTCGCCCAACAGAACCACCAACAACTCAGCCACCGAGGTGTTACCCTGGATCAACAGATCCTAGATGCCCTCGTCCAACTGAACCACCAACCACTCAGCCACCAAGATGCTATCCAGGATCAACAGACCCCAGATGCCCTCGTCCAACTGAACCACCGACCACTCAGCCACCAAGATGCTATCCAGGATCAACAGATCCCAGATGCCCACGACCAACAGAACCTCCAACAACTCAGCCACCAAGGTGTTATCCTGGATCAACAGATCCTCGATGTCCTAGACCAACACAACCACCAACAACACAACCACCAAGGTGTTATCCAGGATCAACAGATCCCAGATGTCCTCGCCCAACAGAACCACCAACAACTCAGCCACCAAGGTGTTACCCTGGATCAACAGATCCTCGATGTCCCAGACCAACTCCTCCACCAACAACACAACCTCCCAGATGTTATCCAGGATCAACAGATCCCAGATGTCCCCGCCCAACAGAACCACCAACAACTCAGCCACCAAGGTGTTACCCTGGATCAACAGATCCTCGATGCCCTAGACCAACCCCTCCACCAACAACGCAACCACCCAGATGTTATCCAGGTTCAACAGATCCTAGATGTCCACGACCAACACAGCCACCATTAGACTGCTATCCTGGTAATACCGATCCCCGGTGTCCAAAACCTACAAGACCAACGACATTACCACCAACTTACCTGCCTCCCACAACACCTAAGCCAACTACTCCTCCGTTATGTTATCCAGGTTCAAACGATCCCCGATGTCCACAACCAACTAAACCACCAACAACACAACCACCCAGATGTTATCCAGGGTCAACGGACCCCAGATGTCCTAGGCCAACTCAACCACCCACAACACAGCCGCCCAGATGTTATCCAGGATCAACAGATCCCAGATGCCTCCGTCCTACAGAGCCTCCAACAACACAACCACCAAGATGTTATCCAGGATCGACAGATCCCAGATGTCCTCGTCCAACAGAACCTCCAACAACTCAGCCACCACGGTGTTATCCTGGATCAACAGATCCACGATGTCCTAGGCCAACGCAACCACCAACAACACAACCACCAAGGTGTTATCCAGGATCAACAGATCCCAGATGTCCCCGCCCAACAGAACCGCCAACAACTCAGCCACCAAGGTGTTACCCTGGATCAACAGATCCTCGATGTCCTAGACCAACCCCTCCACCAACAACACAACCTCCCAGATGTTATCCAGGATCAACAGATCCCAGATGTCCTCGTCCAACGGAACCACCAACTACGCAGCCACCAAGGTGTTACCCTGGATCTACAGACCCACGATGCCCTAGACCAACCCCACCACCAACAACACAACCGCCCAGGTGTTATCCGGGATCAACAGACCCACGATGTCCTAAACCGACCAGACCACCTACCCCACCGTCAACATATCTCCCACCATCAACTACACCCAGACCTACAACACCTCTTATATGCTATCCTGGATCCAGTGATCCAAGATGCCCACAACCAACACCATCACCAACTACCACACCACGTCCAACAACACAGCCTCCACGCTGTTATCCAGGATCCACAGATCCAAGATGTCCTAGACCAACGCAACCACCCACTACTAGGCCACCCAATTGCTATCCAGGCAATAATGACCCTCGGTGCCCAAAACCACCGCCTACAACCCCTAGGCCTACCACACCACCTTTGTGCTACCCTGGATCAAATGACCCTCGATGTCCAAGACCAACAACGACAACAACTCGACGACCGACAACGGAACCTCCACAATGTTACCCAGGCTCCAACGATCCACGATGTCCACGACCTACAACAACACCAGCACCTAACTGCTACCCAGGGAACAATGATCCTCGTTGTCCAAAACCGACTAGACCAACTACCCCAGGGCCCACTTACCTACCACCAACAACACCGAAACCAACTACACCTCCTTTATGTTATCCAGGTTCAAATGACCCAAGATGTCCACAGCCTACAACAACTGAGGCTCCTAGATGTTATCCTGGTTCTAATGACCCAAGGTGCCCACGTCCAACTCAACCTCCAACAACACAACCCCCACGTTGCTACCCCGGATCTAATGACCCTCGGTGCCCAAGACCAACGCAACCAACTACCACTGAACCCCCTCGGTGTTATCCTGGTTCTAATGATCCGAGATGTCCACGTCCAACCCAACCCCCAACAACACAACCACCGCGCTGTTATCCGGGATCAAATGACCCTAGGTGCCCAAAACCGACCGAGCCTACGACAACGGAACCCCCACGTTGTTATCCTGGTTCTCCTGATCCCAGATGCCCACGTCCAACTCGACCTCCTACAACACAACCACCACAGTGTTATCCAGGATCCAATGACCCAAGATGCCCACGCCCAACAAGACCACCAACAACGCAACCACCCCGTTGTTACCCTGATTCTACGGACCCTCGTTGTCCAAAACCGACTACACCTGCACCTACGTACATCCCACCTTCCACGACGCCGAAACCTACGACACCTCCCTTATGTTACCCAGGTTCAACTGATCCTAGATGTCCTAGACCTACGAATCCTCCTACAACACAACCTCCTAATTGCTACCCTGGATCAACAGATCCTCGGTGCCCTAGGCCTACACCTCCTCCCACGACACAACCTCCCAGGTGTTTCCCTGGATCAAGTGATCCACGTTGCCCCAAACCCACCCCACCACCCACAACACAATCGCCACAATGCTATCCGGGTTCGACAGACCCTAGATGCCCTAGACCAACACCTCCGCCTACGACACAACCTCCCAGATGCTTTCCTGGATCGAATGACCCCCGTTGTCCTAAACCAACCCCACCACCAACTACAGAACCTCCTCGCTGCTATCCCGGTTCAACAGATTCTAGATGCCCTAGACCAACACCTCCGCCTACGACACAACCTCCCAGATGCTTTCCTGGATCGAATGACCCTCGTTGTCCTAAACCGACTCCACCACCAACAACACAACCTCCTCGCTGCTATCCTGGTTCAACAGATCCTAGATGCCCTAGACCAACACCTCCGCCTACGACACAACCTCCCAGATGCTTTCCCGGATCGAATGACCCCCGTTGTCCTAAACCGACCCCATCACCGACAACAGAGCCTCCTCGCTGCTTCCCGGGCTCAACAGATTCTAGATGTCCAAAACCAACACCACCACCTACCACTCAACCTCCCAGATGTTTCCCTGGATCGACTGATCCTCGATGTCCTCGACCTACTCCCCCATCCACATCACCACCTCCAAGATGCTACCCTGGTTCAACTGACCCACGGTGCCCTACACAACCAACGTCTACTCCCGGCCCAACATATTTACCCCCTATCACTACTACCCAACCCCCAACAACACAAAGACCAAACTGTTATCCTGGATCTACAGATCCAAGATGTCCAAAACCTACTCAACCTCCAACGACACAACGGCCCAACTGTTATCCCGGATCTACAGATCCAAGATGCCCAAGACCTACTCAACCTCCAACGACGCAACGACCAAACTGTTATCCAGGATCTACAGATCCGAGGTGCCCAAGACCTACTGAACCTCCAACAACACAAAGGCCAAATTGTTACCCAGGATCGACAGATCCAAGGTGTCCAAGACCAACGGAACCTCCAACAACACAACGACCAAACTGTTATCCAGGATCGACTGACCCAAGGTGCCCACGACCTACTCAACCTCCAACAACACAACGACCAAACTGCTATCCAGGATCTACTGACCCAAGGTGCCCAAGACCTACTCAACCTCCAACAACACAACGACCAAACTGCTATCCAGGATCTACTGATCCGAGATGCCCAAGACCTACTCAACCTCCTACAACACAAAGGCCAAATTGTTACCCAGGATCGACAGATCCAAGGTGCCCAAGACCAACGGAACCTCCAACTACACAACGACCAAACTGTTATCCAGGATCTACAGATCCAAGATGCCCAAAACCTACTCAGCCTCCAACGACACAACGACCAAATTGTTACCCTGGATCTACAGATCCAAGGTGCCCAAGACCTACAGAACCTCCAACAACACAAAGACCAAACTGCTATCCTGGATCTACTGACCCAAGATGCCCTAGACCTACTCAACCTCCAACAACACAACGACCAAACTGCTATCCAGGATCTACTGATCCGAGATGTCCAAGACCCACCCAACCTCCAACTACGCAAAGACCAAACTGTTATCCAGGATCTACTGACCCAAGATGTCCTAGGCCAACACAACCTCCAACAACACAAAGACCAAATTGTTATCCAGGATCTACAGATCCAAGGTGCCCGAGGCCTACTCAACCTCCAACAACACAGAGACCAAACTGCTATCCAGGTTCTACAGATCCAAGATGCCCAAGACCCACTCAACCTCCAACAACACAAAGACCGAACTGTTATCCAGGATCAACTGATCCTAGATGCCCTAAACCACCTGAGGAAGAGCCTTCCACGACGCAACGTCCCCTTTGTTTCCCTGGTTCTACTGATCCTCGCTGTCCCCGACCACCTCCAACCACAACTACTTTGCCACCTATAACGACAACGCCTTTCTTCTGTCCCTGTTTGACAACGGCACCTCCAGACTGCTATCCAGGAAGCTCTGACCCCAGATGTCCAACCACTACACCTCGTCCAATTACGCCCCCTCTCTGCTTTCCGGGTTCTACCGATCCTCGATGTCCTCAAACCACAACTGGTCCCCCAAACTGTTATCCAGGTTCATCTGATCCAAGATGTCCAAAACCCACACCACGACCAACACAACCTACAACTCAGCCTCCAAGATGTTATCCTGGTTCAACTGATCCAAGGTGTCCGAAACCCACACCTCCACCAACACAACCTACAACTCAGCCTCCAAGATGTTATCCAGGTTCAACTGATCCCAGATGTCCTACCACAACTCCCAAACCTACATTCCCACCAACAACTACAACCCCAGCCCCGCCAAGGTGCTTTCCTGGCTCTACAGATCCTCGTTGTCCAAAACCTACACCTCCTCCTACTACTCAACCGCCAAGATGTTACCCAGGATCAAACGATCCAAGATGCCCCAAACCAACACCTCCACCTACTACTCCACCACCAAGATGTTATCCTGGTTCCACTGACCCTAGATGTCCAACAACAACACCAGCACCTCCCAGATGCTACCCTGGATCAACAGATCCTCGCTGTCCAAAACCTACACCTCCACCGACTACTCCACCACCAGTTTGCTATCCTGGTTCAACTGATCCCAGATGTCCCAGACCAACACCTCCTCCAACTACTCAACCTCCAAGGTGCTATCCTGGTTCAACTGATCCCAGATGTCCCAGACCAACACCACCACCAACTACTCAACCTCCAAGGTGTTATCCTGGCTCCAGTGATCCTAGATGTCCAACATCTACTCCAGGCCCTACATATTTACCACCTACAACTACTTTGCCTCCTCCTAGATGTTATCCAGGCTCAACTGACCCCAGATGTCCCAAACCAACACCTCCACCAACAACACAACCTCCAAGGTGCTATCCAGGCTCAACTGATCCCAGATGTCCCAGACCAACACCTCCACCAACAACTCAACCTCCAAGGTGCTATCCTGGCTCAACTGATCCTAGATGTCCCAGACCAACTCCTCCACCAACGACTCAACCTCCAAGATGCTATCCTGGCTCAACTGATCCCAGATGTCCCAGGCCAACTCCTCCGCCAACAACTCAACCTCCAAGATGCTATCCTGGCTCAACAGATCCCAGATGTCCCAGACCAACTCCTCCACCAACTACTCAGCCTCCAAGATGCTATCCAGGCTCCAATGATCCCAGATGTCCAACCACAACTCCTGCTCCGACATATTTACCTCCAACAACAACTCCTGCTCCTCCGAGATGTTTCCCTGGTTCAACTGATCCACGATGTCCCAAACCAACCCCACCTCCAACTACTCAACCTCCAAGGTGCTACCCTGGTTCTAATGATCCTAGGTGTCCAAGACCAACAGTTCCTCCAACTACACAGCCACCAAGGTGCTATCCAGGATCCACTGATCCTAGGTGTCCCAAACCAACACCTCCACCAACAACTCAACCTCCAAGGTGCTATCCTGGCTCAACTGATCCCAGATGTCCCAGACCAACTCCTCCACCAACTACTCAACCTCCGAGATGTTATCCTGGATCAACTGATCCCAGATGTCCCAGACCAACTCCTCCACCAACTACTCAACCTCCAAGATGCTATCCTGGCTCAACAGATTCCCGATGTCCCAGACCAACTCGTCCACCAACTACTCAACCTCCAAGATGCTATCCAGGCTCTAATGATCCCAGATGTCCAACCACAACTCCTGCTCCAACATATTTACCTCCAACAACAACTCCTGCTCCTCCAAGATGTTTCCCTGGTTCAACTGATCCACGATGTCCCAAACCAACCCCACCTCCAACTACTCAACCTCCAAGATGCTATCCTGGCTCAACTGATCCCAGATGTCCCAGACCAACACCTCCACCAACAACTCAACCTCCAAGATGCTATCCTGGCTCAACTGATCCCAGATGTCCCAGACCAACTCCTCCACCAACTACTCAACCTCCAAGATGTTATCCTGGCTCAACTGATCCCAGATGTCCCAGACCAACTCCTCCACCAACTACTCAACCTCCAAGATGCTATCCTGGCTCAACAGATCCCAGATGTCCCAGACCAACTCCTCCACCAACTACTCAACCTCCAAGATGCTATCCTGGTTCCAATGATCCAAGATGTCCAACCACAACACCTGCACCTACATATTTACCACCAACAACAACTCCAGCTCCTCCACGATGTTTTCCTGGTTCAACTGATCCACGATGCCCAAGACCAACTCCCCCTCCAACTACAGAGCCACCAAGGTGCTATCCAGGATCCAATGATCCTAGATGTCCCAGACCAACACCTCCACCTACAACACAGCCACCAAGGTGTTATCCTGGATCTACTGATCCTAGATGTCCTAGACCACCACCAACTACACAACCACCACAATGCTACCCAGGTTCAACAGATCCTAGATGTCCTAGACCTACACCTCCACCAACTACACAACCACCACAATGCTACCCAGGTTCAACAGATCCTAGATGTCCCAGACCAACACCTCCACCTACAACACAGCCACCACGGTGTTATCCAGGATCAACTGATCCTAGATGCCCCAGACCAACACCTCCACCTACAACACAGCCACCACGGTGTTATCCAGGATCAACTGATCCTAGATGCCCCAGACCAACACCTCCACCTACAACACAGCCACCACGGTGTTATCCAGGATCTACTGATCCTAGATGTCCAAGACCAACACCACCTCCAACTACACAACCACCACAATGCTACCCAGGTTCAACAGATCCTAGATGTCCCAGACCTACACCTCCACCTACAACACAGCCACCAAGATGCTATCCTGGATCTACTGATCCTAGATGTCCAAAACCAACACCTCCACCAACTACACAACCTCCAAGATGTTATCCTGGTTCAACTGATCCCAGATGTCCTAGGCCTACACTTCCACCAACAACTCAACCACCTAATTGTTATCCTGGCTCACCTGATCCTAGGTGTCCTACTCGTCCTCCACCATCAACATCTACTCCAGGACCAACCTATTTGCCACCCATTACAACAACAACAGTATCTCCTGTTACGCCATTTGTTTGTGAATGTTTAACAAATCCACCTCAATGTTTCCCTGGCAGTACAGATCCCAGATGTCCACCAAATACTACTCCTAATCCTAACACATTGCCCATATGCTACCCTGGAAGTATTGATCCCAGATGCCCTCCAAACTGCTATCCAGGTTCACCTGATCACCGTTGCCATGTTCAACAACCCTCAATTACTCAGCCAGTAACTGTCAGACCACCAGACTGTTATCCTGGATCCAGTAATCCAGAATGCAATAAAATTACAACAACACCTACAGAACTGCCACCAGGTTGCTATCCTGGATCTTCAGACAAAAACTGCACAGGAGCTGGTAGCAATAAAATTGAAACTCCCGTCAAGCCACCTCGTTGTTTCCCTGGGACCAATGATCCAAGCTGCTTCTCTCAAGAACCTGAACCTGATGACAGTAATTCAATATTGTTACCTGGTGGAAGAACTACTGTTCGCCCAATATCTGAAGGACAGAAAGATGACTTCCATGGGAAAGACCAGGATCCTCGATTCCATGCATTCCATTCCTGTGAGTATTTCTTAAAAGTTCATTATTATTAAAAAGTATATTCACTAGTTGTACCTCATGCCTTTGCTAGCTTCACTCATTGTAGCTGGTTTACCTTCACTTGAAAATGACATTGGACACTGAGCCATGCTGAATTTTTGTCAGGAAATCTTCTCGTCAACAAATATAGTAGGACAATATTCTAAATAATTGCCATTTGGCATTTATAATTGCTGCAGATGGATTTAAATTTTTTAGTGGATACGCTAGATAAACTGCGAAGACTGGCACATGGGTGTTTTTGACCCAAGAATTAAATATTAGCCTATAATTCTGATTTGGTCATCCCTCGTTTCCTGTCGCCTTCAATACCTTCCTTTCTGACCTGAGTTATTAGTGTGTTACTCTCTGGTGGGTCAGGTTTACCTAAGGCACCAGTCTTCACGTGATTGTTCTTTGTTGAGTAAGCATTCCTTGTTTCCCCACCCCTTGCTCGGTCAAATCAGTGCTTCTCTTGATAGCTGTAGCGATGGATTGGAATAAGGAACAAGAACATTTAAAATGACTGATTACAAAGAATTATTAATAATCTTGACCATGGTGGCCGGGATTGGATCCGTATTGACTTAATAACAGTAAATATGTTGGGAGATGGTCCGCCTAGTCAATACTATTTATTTATTTACCTTTCACCTTAACATCTAGTACAAGTTTCGAGAATATTATGCATTCTCTTCCTCAGCTAGTGGATTAAAATTCAGTATATAATAAGACCTGATTAAAATAGGGGGGCCCCCATAAAAAATTCTAACACAATGAGTATTACAATGTAACACTTAAAAAGTTTCGATGGTACAAACATAGAATTAAAATCCCATCTTGTCAAGTACAAATTAAAAACACAATATAGTAATGTCTAATTAAATACAACGTCTTGTGATGATATGAATTCACAGTATCCTTGAAGTTGCCTTGCGTAGTTCGAAAAAGTTGAGTTAGGAATGAATGAAATTGCATTAAAACTTGAAGTCCTGCCGACATCCACCGTTAATGGGTGTTAAAATGATGTCTATTTAAATTAAAATATTGGACACAGCGTCGTATAATGATGTGAATTTACGGTGTCCTTGGAATTGTAATACTATCTTGCGAAGTTCAATTGGATTTGTACAATAATGAATGAAGTTGCATTAAAAATTGGAGTCCTGCCATTATCTTTGGTTAATAGGTGTATTATGCAGCCAGGTTGAAAATAGGTTAAGATGGTCTATAAAAAGGAGAGGAAATAGAAATTAACAAAAAGGCTCCGACATGAACAAATGAGAATACAACGGGGCAAAAATATTAAACCTTACCAGTGTGATGATGTAAATATTACATGTGGCGTGCATATGTTGGATAGATGTGAAGGCACCTGATGTTGTATAGCAACTGGTTACGGAATTACATTGGGATGCGCGGTGGATGGAAAGAGGGGTGGAAGGAACCGCCCCTGCTACTATAGTCATACTTCCCGCATTACACGCTTGACATCATTCTCTTTTGGCCTCTTACTAGGGTATTGGGTTACCAATTTAAACTGATTGTCTTCTGCAATGTGTTCATTTAGGCTGTTCTCATTATCAAATTTTTGCAATTTGTATATTTGTAATTTCTCGAGGGCATTCATTTGTTTGCCTTTGCTTAATGAATGTAATAAAGTCATATCACGTTCAATATTTGTGAAATGAGGGTTGCTTTCATGCATGTGTTCACACATTGCAGAGTATCTAGAATGTTTCCTTTTTGCTAGGGGCTTTACGTCGCACCGACACAGATAGGTCTTATGGCGACGATGGGATAGGAAAGGCCTAGGAGTTGGAAGGAAGCGGCCGTGGCCTTAATTAAGGTACAGCCCCAGCATTTGCCTGGTGTGAAAATGGGAAACCACGGAAAACCATCTTCAGGGCTGCCGATAGTGGGACTCGAACCTACTATCTCCCGGATGCAAGCTCACAGCCGCGCGCCTCTACGCGCACGGCCAACTCGCCCGGTTTCCGTGCATTGATGTGCTCTTTATACCGTACCAACACACTTCTACCCGACTGTCCGACATATTTTTTTCCGCAATCTTGGCACGACAGTTTGTATACTCCTGACTTATTGAACCTACTGTTGGTGTTTACGCTATTCGAATTGAACAATAAATTATTATTATTATTATTATTATTATTATTATTATTATTATTATTATTATTATTATTATTATTATTATCTGTCCTAAGGGATACATGGATATTGTGTTTCCTAAATAGTTTAACCAAACTGTATGATTGTTTATTAATGTAAGTGAATGTAGCGAATTTCTTTTTTTCTTCCTTATTTACAAGTAGAATGTTAGGTCTATTCACGACCTTACTCTTTATCCTATTGACATAGCTTTTGGGGTAACCGTTTCTTTTGGCAATATCTTGAATAATGTTTATGTATTAAAATCATTTATATTTAATGGTATTCTTACTGCTCTGTTGATGAAGCTGTAAAATGCCGCTTTCTTATGTTCTCCTGGGTGGTTCGAGTCTTTCCTAATAACAACATCTATGTGTGTAGGTTTTCTAAATACTTGGTAAATCAGGTTTTTATTGTCTCTAGTTACTGTTACGTCTAGGTAGTTTAGACTTTTATTATCTTCCGACTCGATTGTATGTTTATCAAGGTTGTTTAATTGGTCTAACAGTTCGTTTGGCTTGAGTTCGTTAATGATAGCGAATGCATCATCAAAAATCTTAACCATAAGTCTAATCCTTTAATTTTACCGACTATTTTATTAGATTCCATATGGTCCATAAATATATCTGCAAGGATACCAGACGCTGGTGATCCCATGGCCAACCCATTAACTTGTTTGTACACATTGTTGTTGAAAGTAAAAACGTTGTTTTCTAATATGAACTTTAATAAGTTGATGAATTCATCAATTTCTACTTTACTCAACGAACTATGTGTGTTTAAGTTGTTCTTAACAATGTTGATAGTCTCCGTGATCGGAATATTCAAATACATGTCTTTCACATCAAAGCTATGGATAGTATTATATTGCGATAAAATTAAATTTTTTGTCCTATCACAAAAATCTATGGTATTGTGGAGACTTGTATCTACATTAAATCTGTAATGTTTCTTTAAAAACGTGTGTACAAATTTGGCCGTTTTATATGTAGGACTGTTTCTGAAGTTTACAACCGGTCTAATAGGTATGCCTTCTTTGTGTACCTTAGGCATAGCCCTCAATTTCGGTAATCCTAGGTTCATATTTACCAAGCGTTTTGTTTCATTCGAATTCATCAAAAAATTAGTGTTAGCTAAAATTTGTTTGAAAGTCTTTTGCATGTTGTTAGTGGGGTCCTTCTTTATCTGACGAAAGTTGTCTCCCTTCAAGAAATCATTCGTTTTACTGATGTAATCATCTTTATTCATTAAAACTATAGTGTTACCCTTGTCAGCCTTCGTGACAATTATGTTATTATCTTTGATCTTCTTATTAATCTTTCGGAGATAGTTATCATCACACTGGTAAGGTTTAATATTTTTGCCCCGTTGTATTCTCATTTGTTCATGTCGGAGCCTTTTTGTTAATTTCTATTTCCTCTCCTTTTTATAGACCATCTTAACCTATTTTCAACCTGGCTGCATAATACACCTATTAACCAAAGATAATGGCAGGACTCCAAGTTTTAATGCAATTTCATTTATTATTGTACAAATCCAATTGAACTTCGCAAGATAGTATTACAATTCCAAGAACAGCGTAAATTCACATCATTATACGACGCTGTGTCCAATATTTTAATTTAAATAGACATCATTTTAACACCCATTAACGGTGGATGTCGGCAGGACTTCAAGTTTTAATGCAATTTCATTCATTCCTAACTCAACTTTTTTGAACTACGCAAGGCAACTTCAAGGATACTGTGAATTCATATCATCACAAGACGTTGTATTTAATTAGACATTACTATATTGTGTTTTTAATTTGTACTTGACAAGATGGGATTTTAATTCTATGTTTGTACCATCGAAAATTTTTAAGTGTTACATTGTAATACTAATTGTTTTAGAATTTTTTATGGGAGCCCCCCTATTTTAATCAGGTCTTATTATATACTGAATTTTAATCCACTAGCTGAGGAAGAGAATGCATAATATTCTCGAAACATGTACTAGATGTTAAGATGAAAGGTAAATAAATAAATAGTATTGACTAGGCGGACCATCTCCCAACATATTTACTGTGATTACAAAGAATTTCAAGAAGATGAGGAGGTGGAAGGAATCGGTAGACAGGCAAGTGAAAGTGAAGATGACTGTGTGTCAGAAAGCGAGCATAACAGCTGAGTCGTGTGATAGTGAGAGTGAAATTACTGATGAATTGAGTGGTAATGTAATTTTAGGCAAGGATAAAACTACTAAATTAATGGAAAGATACACCATGTCAACCACCAAATGTACGTACAAGGGCGATGAATATTGTGACTCACTGGCCTGGAGTGAAAGGTAAAGCAAAAGATCTGAATTCTCCATCTGATATATTTCACTGTTTCTTCACCGAGGACATGATTAGATCTGTAACAAACTATACAAATTTATTTATAGCTAAAAAACAGCCTAATTTTGAAAGACAAAGGTATGCCTCTCTCACAAACCCTACGGATATAAAGGCTTTGCTCGGATTATTGTTTCTTGCCGGAGTATTGCAATCATCCCACTTGAACTGTAGGGATTTGTGGAATGCTGATGGTACAGGAGTGGACAGATTCCCCGCAACAATGTCAATGTACAGATTCCAGTTCCTCTTGAGATGTCTCAAGTTTGATGACACTGAAACTAGGAGTGAAAGGAAACATATTGATAACCTTGCACTAATTCGAGATTTATTTGAAGAATGTTGTGAACTGTAAGATGAATTATTGTGCTGGTGAATATGTAATGATAGATGAGAAACTTGAACCTTTCCATGGAAAGTGCAAATTTAAGCAATTCTTGCCATCAAAACCTGGCAAATACAGAATAAATATTTTCGCACTTGTTGATGCAAAACCATTTTACACATCAAATCATAAAATTTATGCTGGAAAGCAAGAGGAAGGCCCTTATCAAGTCGATATCTCCACCATGACTGTAGTGAAAAGGTTAATTGTTCCAATTAGTGGCACAGGTCGCAATATAACATGTGACAATTGGATCACGAGCATGCCGTTAGCAAAAGAGCTGCTGAACAATCATCGGCTTTCTTTCGTCGGAATGATATGTAAGAATAAAAAAGAAATTCCTTCTAGCTTTGTACAACACAAAAACAGACCACAGTATTCAAGTAAATTTGCATTTGATAATCAAGTGACTCTGGTATCACATGTTCTGAGGAAAGGAAAGACTTTGCTGCTCCTATGAACAATGCACCATGATGCAGCCATTAATGGAGAAACCGGTGACAAACAGAAGCTGGAGATGAACAAATTTTACAACTGCACAAAGTCTGGCATTGATGTTGTTGATGAGCTTTGTGCAACATACAACGTTGGATGTGTGAGTAACCACTGGCCACTAATGGTATTTTATGCCATGCTGAATGTAGCTGGCATAAATACTCTCACTATCTACCAATCAAAGAGACCTGATAAGGTAGTTAGATGAGCTTTCCTGAGGAAATGGTCCACGAACACATGAAAAGCTGAGCCCTAATGGAGAACCTTCCTCATTTACTGAGGTCAAAGATAGCTGGATATGTAGGCATTGAAACTCCGATGAAAGGACCTCCACCTAAGAATGGCCGAAGAAGACGTAAGTATTGCCCTTCAAGTGCTGACAGAAAGATGAAAACTGAGTGCAACAATTGTGGAATAATGATCTGTGGTCAACACACCACACCCATGTGTCTCCAGCCAGTGTGAATAAAAGGGCACATTTTGGACAGCCATGAATTCTTGAGGAATACTGGTGATTGGAAACGTTTATTGAGACTTGTGCTATATATTAATGCGAATATTTCTTTAAATAGTTGATCCTAATTGAGCAACATTTAAGATAAATACTTTCCTGTGGATATTAAGGTCTATTTTGCTAATCATGAAATTATTGAGATTATTTTGCATGTTATATTGAATACATTTTTAAAAATCACATTTAACAATTTAAAGTAGTTTATTAGAACCGCCTAGGCACAAATTCATTTCATATGTCAAATACACCCATACGCAGGTCTTCGTTCTATATTTTTTCTCACCAGTCCTCAAGGGATAAAGATTTGTTGTTTTCATGCATGATGAATTCATAAAGATTCATTGTTTTCATGTATAATGAATCGAGAGTTTCAATATGAACCAATCCTGCCCTCAATACTGGAGGTCAGTGACCAGAGCAATTAAGTGGGCCCCCATTGACCTGGTCTTCAGAAGTCATTGGTGCAGTAGTAATGAGGAGCACCCAAGTCCAGTAGAAGATTATTGATTTGTAACAGGAGCAAAGTTGTAGGACAAGCGCTCAAGGCCAGTGTAGTGGATGTGACAAATTTCATTAATACAGTAGGAAGAAAGTACTCGGTTATTTCTTTTTAGAACATATTTTTTCAAATGTTCTAAACACAAAATATTCAGATATAATAGTACTATCATGGAGAGTCCATTGAATTAGGAATTTATACAGAGAATCAAAGACGGGAAGGAATGTTTTATTAAATAAACCATTCATTCGTAGAATGAGGTTGATAACATGAATCCAGATCTAGTATACAAAGAATATGTTTTTAAAGGACAGAAATAAAATATTGCTAGGGACCAAAGAAGGTTCTCTGCGCAATGCTAAAATTTGCCATCCATCACTCCTAGGGACAACAGAACTTAAAAGTGGCTATATACAGGTTAGGCCTATATTTAAATTTCAATATACGGTAATGTTACAATTTAGTACCTGGAATCAGAAAGAATGCATTTTGTAATTGTGATTTTTAAAACTTAAGAGTTGCTTTCATTACCAAATCCTAAGATGTGGTTCAAAACTGTTCACATTTAGTCACTGTTACAACAAAATTCTATTGTGCACAACTATGGATCATTTTTAAGCATTTTAACCATTCAATATATTTTTTTCAGACTTGAGAACTAATTAATTAAACGTAATTGAATTACATGTAACAGTAACTTTTACTTGTAATCATTAATTTTCACAAAATTTAATTTTTACTCGTAATTTACATCATGAAATGAAATAATTATAATCATTAAGGGGGTAGCAGTCTTTCAGAAGTTGCAAGGGCAGTAGTCTGGATGACTGACTGATATGGCCTTGTAATAATACTCAACATGGCTTAGCTGTGTTGATACTGCTACACGGCTGAAAGCAACGGGAAACTACAGCCGTAACTAACTCCCGAGGACATACAGGTCTCTCTGTATGAATGATGTACTGATGATGGCTTCCTCCCGGGTAAAATATTCCGGAGGTAAACTAGTCCCCCGTTCGGATCTCCAGGTGGAGACTACACAAGAGGGGGCGATCAACAGGAAGGTGGATACCGACATTGTGCGAGTCGGAGCGTGGAATGTTAGAAGTTTGAATAGTTGTGGTAGGTTAGAGAATCTGAAAATGGAAATGGATAGACTAAAGTTAGATGTAGTTGGTATAAGTGAACTACTTGACAGGAAGAAGAGGATTTCTGGTCAGGCGACTACCAAATTATCAACACAAGATCAAACAGGGGAAATGCAGGAGTTGGTTTAATAATAAATAAGAAAATAGGGCAGCGGGTAAGCTACTACGACCAGCATAGTGAAAGAATTATTGTCGTCAGGATAGACACCAAACCAATGCCCACCACAATAGTGCAGGTCTATATGGTGGATGAAGAGGAAATCGAAAGAATATATAAAGAGATAGAAGATTTAATACAATATGTAAAAGGTGACGAGAATCTAATTGTGATGGGAGACTGGAACGCAGTGGTAGGCCAAGGAAGATAAGGTAGTATAGTAGGAGAATTTGGATTGGGACAAAGGAACGAAAGAGAAAGTCAGCTGGTTGAATTCTGCACTGATCATAATTTAGTCCTTGCCAATACTTGGTTCAAACACCACAAACGACGGCTATATACGTGGACGAGACCTGGAGATACTGGAAGGTATCAAATAGACTTCATTATGATTAGGCAGAGATTCAGAAACCAGGTGTTGGACAGCAAAACTTTCCCAGGAGCAGACGTGGACTCTGACCACAATTTGTTGGTCATGAAATGCCATCTGAAGTTGAAGAAATTGAAGAAAGGAAAGAATGCAAAAAGATAGGATCTAGACAAGTTGAAAGAAAAGAGTGTGAGGGATTGTTTCAAGGAACATGTTGCACAAGGGCTAAATGAAAAGGCTGAAGGAAACACAATAGAGGAAGAGTGGATAGTCATGAAAAATGAAGTCAGTAGGGTTGCTGAAGAGATGTTAGGAAGGAAGAAAAGATCAACTAAGAATCAGTGGATAACTCAGGAGATACTAGACCTGATTGATGAACGACAAAAATACAAGAATGCTAGAAATGAAGAGGGCAGAAAAGAATACAGGCGATTAAAGAATGAAGTGGATAGAAAGTGCAAGGTAGCTAAGGAAGAATGGCTGAAGGAGAAGTGCAAGGATGTCGAAGGTTGTATGGTCCTGGGAAAGGTAGATGCTGCATACAGGAAAATCAAGGAAACCTTTGGAGAAAGGAAATCTAGGTGTACGAATATTAAGACCTCAGATGGAAAGCCCCTTCTAGAGAAAGAAGAAAAAGCAGAAAGATGGCAAGAACATATCCAACAGTTGTATCAAGGTAAGGATGTAGATAATTTGGTTCTGGAACAAGAAGAGGCTGTTGTAGCTGATGAAATGGGAGACCCAATTTTGAGGTCAGAGTTTAACAGAGCTCTGAGAGACCTAAATAAGAACAGGGCACCTGGAATTGATGATATTCCCTCTGAATTACTGACTGCCTTAGGAGAAACCAGCATGGCAAGGTTATTCCATTTAGTGTGTAAGATGTATGAGACAGGAGAAGTCCCATCCGATTTTCGGCAGAATGCTGTTATACCTATTCCCAAGAAAGCCGGTGCTGACAGGTATGAAAACTACCGCACCATTAGTTTAGTATCTCATGCCTGCAAAATTTTAACACATATTATTTACAGAAGAATGGAAAAACAAGTTGAAGCTGAGTTGGGAGAAGATCAATTTGGCTTCAGAAGAAATGTAGGAACACGTGAAGCAATCCTGACTTTACGTCTGATCTTAGAGGATCGAATCAAGGACAAGCCCACGTACATGGCATTCGTAGATCTAGAAAAGGCATTCGATAATGTTGATTGGACCAAGCTATTTACGATTCTGAAGGTGATTGGGATTAGATACCAAGAACGAAGAATTATCTACAATCTGTATAAAAATCAATCTGCAGTTATAAGAATTGAGGTCTTTGAAAAAGAAGCAGCAATCCAGAAAGGAGTGAGGCAAGGCTGCAGTTTGTCCCCCCTCCTTTTCAATGTTTACATAGAACAGGCAGTAAAGGAAATCAAAGAGGAATTTGGAAAAGGAATCACAATCCAAGGAGAGGAAATCAAAACCTTAGATTTGCCGATGATATTATTTATTTTATCTGAGACTGCAGAAGATCTCGAGAAACTGCTGAATCGTATGGATGAAGTCTTGGGTAAGGAGTACAAGATGAAAATAAATAAGTCCAAAACAAAAGTAATGGAGAGCAGTCGAACGAAGGCAGGTGATGCAGGAAATATTAGATTAGGAAATTAAGTCTTAAAGGAAGTAGATGAATATTGTTACTAGGGTAGTAAAATAACTAACGATGGCAGAAGTAAGGAGGACATAAAATGCAGACTAGCACAAGCAAGGAAGAGCTTTCTTAGGAAAAGAAATTTGCTCACTTCAAACATTGATATCCGAATCAGAAAGATGTTTTTGAAGACTTTCGTGTGGAGCGTGGCATTGTATGGAAGTGAAACATGGACGATAACTAGCGCAGAAAGAAAGAGAATAGAAGCTTTTGAAATGTGGTGTTAAAGAAGAATGCTGAAGGTGAGATGGATAGATCAAATCACGAATGAAGAGATACTGAATCGAATATGTGAGAGGAGATCGATTTGGCTAAATCTGACAAGAAGAAGAGATAGAATGATAGGACACATCGTAAGACACCCAGGACTTGTTCAGTTGGTTTTTGAAGGAAGTGTAGGTGGTAAGAACGGTAGGGGTAGACCAAGGTATGAATATGACAAGCAGATTAGAGCAAATGTAGGATGCAGTAGTTAAGTAGAAATGAAAAGGTTAGCAAGGATAGGATGGCATGGAGAGCTGCATCAAACCAGTCTATGGATTGATGACTCAAACAACAACAAACAACAACATTCTAGTAACTGATATACATTGCATCAATAATATGGTAAGTTTGGAGCCCCAGCACTCACAAGGCATCATGCCAAGGATACAACAAGCACTTATTAGTTTACTTGCAGCTTGTTGTGTAATAATTATGTTATTAATTTTACATCCCTTTAACTAGCTTGTGGTTACGGGTTGAGATTTATATAATTATGTAAGGTAAAGGAGGGTATGAGCACACACTTAATTTATTTTGGTTAGTGCATTTATTTATTACACTAACTTTTATTCATGTATACCAGTGGCATATACTGAGGGCTACCAAGGCTATCGGTGAAGCCCAAACCTCAATTGAGAATAATGGAAGTCTAAAGCACATTATAATGTAAGCATCTGACACATTGTTCCATTTACAAAACTTGAAAGGAGTGAGAAAGAACGGCTGAGAGCTAGTCATCAGAGACTGATATCACAGCCGAGACTCTGTCCCCCTCCCCACACCTCGACTCGCCCGGGGAACCGGGGGGAATAGGTGTGCTAGGCTTTGGTCCATCAGATCGCCACTGCTATCAACCATACATTACTCATCGTATATGCTCCCTAACCTCATACTTCTGACTTAATCATACAGATAACAGAGTGCTGGTATTTCACTCTCGTTTCCTTCTACATCCTTGTAGGAAGACACTGCAGGCCTGCTGTTATAGGAGTCATATAGTTTTCTTTTTATAGGTAGATCTGCTAAAATGGAATGCAATTTTTCAAAGTTATCTTTTGTTGGTTGGAATCGAACCCATGATCATGGGTCGGACACCACCACTGATCTCCCGAGGAAGCTAATAAACCAGTGAATGATGGGTACGACTGCTGTAAAATTCAACATTTTTGTATTTAATAAGAAGAATAAGAAGAATAAGAATGGTTCATGGCATCTGTATAGGCTTGGTGGTGTCCTAATGAGAATAAAATGAATGGCGAAGACATCATAAACATCCAGTCCCTAAGCCAGGGGAATTAACAGCATGAAGGGTAGATTCAGAAAATTGATCTGGGTCCATCGAACCAAAGGCAAGCATTCTATCCATTTAGCCACAAAAACCAGGCTTTAATTTGCTAAACCTTAGGCTATCATCTCCACTGATCAGGAGTTGAGCATTGGCAGTAGCAGAGGCCAGGGCAGTACCTTGTGAAGCAGCCTTCACAACACAACAGGCTTCTCCGTTGGCTGCAACTCACAACGCTAAAGGCTTGACATTCACTAAACCAACCATTGAAAAGGGTTAACCTAAGTCTACTGGTAGCCCATGTCTTGATCCCAGCATATGCCACTGATGTACATTCAACTCTCGATTAACCGGTATAATGTAGGATTAAGTCTTGCAGATAAGTAAAATCGCAGTTAACCAGCAAAAAGTTAAAAATACATTAGGTATTTGTAATTCTGTATTACTGTAACGCCTAACACTCGTGCATTTTTAGTGCTTTTGATATCGCGGTTAAGCCGCAACACGGTTGATCTCATTACGGTATATTGAGAGTTGAATGTAACTGCAATACATGAAAATAAAACAATCGAATATTGTTTTTGGAAATGTGTACTGTACTCTTGGTCATCCATGTGGGTAAGAATATTACTGAGTATGCATGTCTGGTTTGTTGGTCTGTGAGTATCTTGATTTTGTCTGTTTTTGTTTTTTAAATCTTCTAATGTAATTTGCAGTTCCATCATATCTTCCTTGATTTCTGTATTCCACCTACTGTTGCTCTTACTGCTCCATAATTTTTTAATAATTATCTTGATGATACTTTTTTTCTGGTGCCCTAAGTAGATGTCCGAAGAATGAGATCTGGTTCTTGCTGTTAATGTTCATTAACGGCTAAATTTCCTTGTAGACTGTTTCATTAGGTGATATTATTATTATTATTATTATTATTATTATTATTATTATTATTATTATTATTATTATTATTATTATTGGGCCTATTTCATTTCTTTTTTTCTTTTAAAATGATCTGTTGTTCTGGTGAAGTGTAGTGCTGGTGACAACTTCTTGCATAGTGTGAGTAAACTTGAGATATCTTGTCAATGTAAGTTTAAAAAATTCATTCTTTCTGTTGAAAGATTTACATGACTGTTTGTCACCCCATAATACTTTTAGGTTGACATATACATTATAATTTACTGTGCTTTGAAACTTTTCAGGGCTCTATGAACCTCGCAAGCCCTCACGCAGAAGAAAATTCTACAAGAGAGATGTAGAGGAAGTTGAAGTACCGAAGACCCATGAAGTTAGGCAGCATCACACAATAGAGAAACGTGAAATTCAGGAACAACAGGTAGTATCCATTACATTGGGTGTGCGAGGACTTATGGTAGGTACAGAGAATGACCTTCGGACTCATGGCGTTGTAAAGCGTGCGGCCATAGAAAGAGAAGTGGAGAACAACACGACAGTAGAAGAGGCACCTATCCAGCTGTTCACAGTTATCAACCTTATATCTGCATTTGCATTCTTTGCCAGTGTAACAGTTATTTCTGGAGTACTGTATTTTAAACGAAGAGCAAGCATAACAAGTGACAGAGTGATTAATGTCAGTCCAACTCTTCTGAAATAATTAAATTACTGCATCACAAACTTTCAGTTCAATGTAAAAGGGTGAAGAAGTAAACTTGAGGAAGATCCATTCTTATATTAAAAATGCTTCCAAATATCACAGATAGGAAGTTATGTAAGCATTCTGATTAATATTACCATAAATATTTTACAGATTAAAATTCCTTGTGGAAGGAACAACTTCAGCTGCAACATTGTTTTCATCACACAAAATATGCTATTTTAAAATCTATTTGATAATTGTCACTCGGAATCTTGTACATATTATAAATCATGTAAATGTTGCACATATTATTAAAAATATGTTCAATTATTCACATTCATTTTAGGTAAGATTTTGGACCATGCATTCAGTTCTGGAACTCAGATGGAAAGCAGTTCCAGGCTGTTGCTGAATGATAGCAAGAAATGGTAGCATACGAGATAATGAATCCTAGTCTTCTTTACTAAGTTCAACATAGAGAATCATCCACTAGAATTCATTTTGATTTTGTTTAAATTAATTTTTAGGCTATTACCCATTTAGTAATCTTAGAAATATAAGGCTTAAGAAAAAATATATAGATTAACCACCTAATCAATACACAATATAATGTAAAAAAGTTATTATTTATCTAACAAAATTGGACGTGTTTCGGCTCTTCGAGCCATCATCAGCACACAAACACTTAAATAAGATTAATAGCACTTAAATAAACACATTTGAAAGGAGATCATTAATGTAGTAATGACATATAACTTGATGACTGAGACAATTTAAAAAAAAAAGTCTTGGAGCTCATTGATTCATAAATTTACCACAAGATAGCTAAATATATGATATTAAGACTAAATACACCAAGGATGAGAACTTCACGCTTTTATTAGATAAATAATCTTTTTTAGATTAGATTGTGTATTGATTCGGTTGTTAATATTTACATATTTTTTCTCAAGTTATATAGTCAATATGGACTAATATGAGCACGATTACTTGTATTAATAACACAAGGCTTAGTAAATACATTTTCAAACTAAAGAATTCAGTGAATATACTGCTCTTAAATAAGGTGTTGGACAAGTAAAAAAGCAGCCAAGTCTATCTTGCCTGCTCTTCATACATTAAAAATATACCGGTAACACCCACCTACACTTGCCACGTACATTTTTGAAGAGTCTAGAAAAATAACCAGATGAGCACAAAATTCTCACTCTTTATAAAATAATGTGTTGAATGCAGACTGTTACCAAATAACGGTAAAAACTGAAGAGATACAGCATTGCATATTTCAAAGCCTATATACAGGAAAGATGCTAATTTCAGTTTAAAATCTTTACAGATATCTTGCAAATATGTATTGAAGGATTCATAAGACTTTTAAATATTCTGTTACAGAGAAACACAAAAGGATTCTAATGATTTACCTCAAATACACAAGCTTTGAGGAGAACTTAGTAAAGTGCTTGTTTTACAGCACAGACTAGTCCAATGTTGTCAAATCATAATTATTGTAGTGTTGTGCTAAAATATCAAAAAATGTTCATCCTTATTACAATGTACCAGTATATCTTAAAACTAGGGAGAAGACTAAAAGTACAAAGAGTTTCTGGGGAAATGTTTAAACCGCAATTTTACTTTTCCATCAAATATGAAAAGAGTATCATGTTCTTCTCAAGGACATTTCATTGGGATTATTTATTTAAAAGCATATTTTGTGATAATGGGAACACTCAAAAGAGCAAAGGTGAATTAACTGTGAATTTTGTAGAAGCCAACTCCAAACTGAGTATAGTAAATGAATGTGTTTGTACACCCTTGAATGTTAAAAAAGATTGGGAAACAAATGGTAGTAAATCAGAATACCGACTGATGTTTGTATAACAAATGTGCCAAAACAAAAAATATATCTTATGAATGTGATTAGTAAAATCTGCAAGTTTCTGCAAGAGTGTCATATTCTCAAATCTTGCTTTCTAGATTCTGAATTTATGATAAAATCAATGTGGAAGTTTGGGCCTTAACAGGTTACAGATCTATATTATTGAATTAGTACAATTTCCATATCGCTAGATTTTATACTGCCTGGGAAAGCAACGCTCATGTACGTACTGATCACAAATATAATATGTACATTATCTATATTTCTTCCTTATTCATAATCTGTACATACAATACATGTGTGAAACAAATATTCATAATTTTATACCGTACCACTATTTTTGTGTGTGTGTGATTAATGCTTTATATTAAGCTAAATTAGTCATGATACTCGAGACAGTGCAATGCACATGAACTGAGGAACAATTACTGTATAGTGCTCTACTCATGGTCAGATAAAGGAATGTAAACAGACAGACTTTGAGTTTTACCATAATAGATTGTTTCTACCGAGTAGAGAACAGTACACTAACTGTTAATGTATCTAAATGAAATAAAGTATTTTATAACATGAGTCTTTTCAATAACAATGTACAATACCTAATTCCAGCTTTCTCATTATTTATTTTCTCCTTAAGTAATAGAAAGGAACAAACAGGTGACAATTCAAGAAATAAAACATGAAAGACAGGGGCAGTGCGCAGTATTGTTGCAGGGTTGCAAAACTCCCAATAATTTTGTACTCAATTTGTCATCTTTTCTTCTAATGTTAGTTTAATAAACTTGACATATTCAAGGTTATAAATTTCATTATTGGTTCCATATTGAATTAAGATTACATACAATTTACAAAGTTTATTCCACCTACTCAATACTGTACAATAATTGCAATGTCCATAAATACATTACAATATGTTATCAAGGGACTGGTTTTGACCCTATGTGGGTCATCATCAGCCTAACTAAGATACACTTATAGATTTGCCAAAGTCCTAAGACAAAATTACATTGTGGACTTTGGCAAATCCATAAGTGTATCTTAGTTAGGCTGATGATGACCCACATAGGGTCGAAACTAGGAATAAACTTTGTAAATTATATGTAAGCCTAACATATATTAAAAAAACATTAAAATTAACTATCTTTGGTCCTTCGCAGTACTAATGCTTCATAACGGACCAATAAACGCTGCTGGCTTCAAATCAAACTCAGGGGAGTTTGCTTTCCTATGGCATATTCCTAGCAGACAGCGAGGTGCAATGTACCTCAGCAGGGACGAGCCTAAGCCTGTATAGCATCAGGTAGCAAGCCCGCCAGTATCGGTCTCAGGGAGTTGCACAAGACTAGCAAGTCCCCTGTCGAGAAACAGTTCCAAATGTCGCCGTTAGATTGCACCACTCTATGGAGATTATTTCATTCCTACTTTCTCTCCCCTCACAAAGGTAACTTCATTTCCATTTTTTAAATTTAAAAATTTCGCTTTCGATTGCATCGACAAGAGGTAGCTCTTACAGCGACGATGGGATAGGAAAGGGCTACGAGTTGGAAGGAAGCAACCACGGCTTTAATTAAGGCACAGCCCAGCATTTGCCTGGTGTGAAAATGGGGAAACCCAAGAAAACCATCTTCAGGGCTTCCAACAGTGGAGTTACGCAGGCTCACAACTACGCGACCCTAACCGCGCGGCCAACTTGCTGGGTAATTTCTTTTCCATGCCATACCAGACCACCCACAATATCACCAACATCTTGCTTCAATGAAAAACAGGAGGGCAAATTTTCAATTCAAGTGAGGCAAAAGTAACTGTGCCAGGCTGAGTGGCTCAGACGGTTGAGGTGCTGACCTTCTGACCCCAACGTGGCAGATTCGATCCTGGCTCAGTCTGGTGGTATTTGAAGGTGCTCAAATACGTCAGCCTCGTGTCAGTAGATTTACTGGCATGTAAAACAACTCCTGCGGGAGAAAATTCCGGCACCTCGGTGTCTCCGAATACCATAAAAATTTGTTAGTGGGACGTAAAGCCATTAACATTATTAATAAGAGTAACTGTAGTTACTGTGTACATATAATTAGCCTCTTATTTCCTGAGTTATAATTGCCAGATATATTTTAGTTTTAGTAGGAATGTAGTTTATTACTTAACGATAATAGAGTGTCTTGTTACTTCTGTAAGCTATAAAAATGTGATACTGAAAATTTTGGTGCAACACCCAGCTTCAGATACCTCCAGCCACCACTAATTAAGGGGAACGCACAAGAGATAAACAAAAATGACAGGTAAGTATGTAAAGAGGGAGCAACAGAAAGAGGAGACAAGGATAAACATGAAAACATAAAAGAACAAGGACAATCTCCACATCTTTAAATAGATAGACTCTTCCCTCATCCTTTCCTTCTCAGCCACCGCTGAGCTTTCACAGTTTCATCAGAAAGGTAGACTTCAACTCTTATACAGGGTCTCTCACATAAACTGAGACCAAATGCACGGTGTTTGTACTCTGCACTACGGCAGCTACTTCAGCCGAACTTATGTCATGCATGGCTGCCTTGCTTTAAGCATGTATACAATCTTATATGAAATCTTACCTTATAAAAGATGCTGGAAGTGTCGTCCTTCCTGAGTTATATGGGCATTGTATCTGGTAACCACATTCTGGCTGCCGCGAGTGAATACTGCCACTGTAATGTTTCTGATTTCATTCATAATGTTTTCTTTCAGTTCCTCCAATGTGTGAGAATTTGCTCTGTTTTTTTTCATTTTATCCCACAAGTAAAACTCTCACACTCTTAGATCTGGAGAAAAGGGCAAAAATAGAGTAGCACTGATAACTCTGTCTGCAAACACTTCCGAGGTTGTAAGAAGGGATTCTTCTGCTGTATAAGCAGGGGCTGAATCTTGTTTAAACCACCCACATGATTTTTCTTCTTCCATTATCTGATGAAAGAAAGGCATAAAAATGTCATCTTGGTACCTTTCTGCATTTACTGTTGTCTCAAAAAAAAAAGGCCCAATTATTCAACTTGCACTAACAGCACACCAAACACAAATCTCCCCATCATGACGAGGAACTTCATAAACTCCATTAGGATTTTCTGCACACCAATAGCGAGATTTATGACAATCATTAAGATGAAACCAGAACTTTTACATATGAAAATATGGTGCTGCAATGATAACTGTAAACCATGTTAACACCTGAGATTCAGATTGGCGACTGATGCTTGCCAGATTCAGAATTAAGTATTTTTTATTTTCCACCTAGTCGATACAATGATTGCTTAAGGCAATTTAATGGTTAAAAGTGGTACATGTTTCGTATTTTATCAACATCTTCAGCCACATAACACTGTTTAGATGAAAAATATATAAAATTGACAAAGTAATGCTTAAAATGCCGTTGCTAGGAGAATAGTGTTTACAGCATGGCTGACAAGGGAAGAGTGACGACAATCAGCAGTTGTGTTACTCTTTCATGAAATGAAAACCGTTGTTGTGACTCAGAAGCAATTTCAACAACAGTTCAATACACGATGGGCCCCTTGCAAGAGAACCAATTTGTCAGTTTTATATATTTTTCATCTAAACAGTGTTATGTGGCTGAAGATGTTGATAAAATACGAAACATGTACCACTTTTAACCATTAAATTGCCTTAAGCAATCATTGTACCGACTAGATGGAAAATAATAAATACTTAATTCTGAATCTATTGAAGTGCGATACGGACCATGAAACTGATTTTATGTAATGATGCTTGCCAGGTCGAACACGTGCAGGCTGCTTGTAAGATAAAGAACTATGCGTGCGCCTCCAATACTGCAGCTGCCGTAGCGCAGAGTACAAACACCGTGCTTTCGGTCTGGGTTTATATGAGGGTGCCTGTATGTAATATTATTCCTCACTTCTCTTAAATTAATTACATAGGTACTCCAAGGTGTAAAGAAAAAGTTACATGAATAATAAATCTAGGGCTTCATTAAGATATGTTCAAAATTTCAAGTTTTTAAGGATTTGAACAGAAATGAACGAAATGTTTCTACATTTCTAAATATTTTTGAGGGTGATTTGATAGAATCTGATGATGATGTTTTAAGAATGAAACATGTAATTCTATTTTAAATTGTTTCTTTTCCAGGTATAATTCTGTTACCATACGTTTTCTTTTTCATATAGTTTATAAATGTACTAATTTTAAATTAGTTTTGGCATGCTGACGAACCTAACAGTTATAAATTAACTGAGTTGAAACTGAAAAGAGATGGCTTCAGATATTACAAAGAAAAACTAAAGTCAAATATAGCAAATTTACAGGGTGGCATACGAAATGAGTCACTGATTGTTTCTTACATAATTTATAAGTTCCACTAGATATCCTGTTAAACATCTCAACAACAGTAGCAGTAGAGCATGGAGAAACAAATGAGTTACTAAATGGTGCATAATTCACGATGCCGTTGCTAGGAGAATAGTGTTTACAGCATGGCTGACAAGGGAAGAGTGACGACAATCAGCAGTTGTGTTACTCTTTCATGAAATTGAAACCCTTGTTGTGACTCAGAAGCAATTTCAACAACAGTTCAATACACGATGGGCCCCTTGCAAGAGAACCATTCACAGGCTCTATGAGAAATTTGTACGGAAAGGAACAATATTGGAAACCGAAGCGACCTCGACTGAAGCCTGTTTGTTCTCAGGAGAATATTGAAGCTCTACAAGTTGCCATACAGAGAAGTCCCAGAAAATCATATAGAAAGAGAGCAGTATGACTGGGAATATTCAGACACTCCATTCAAGGGATTCTTAAAAGTGACCTCCATATGTACCCATATAAGATGATCTTTGTGCAGAAGCTCACTGATGAACACAAGGATACACAACAAACTCTTAACAACATTTGTTTTTCTGATGAGGTGAATTTTCATTTTGACAATGAGGTCAACAAACAAAATGTACACTTTTGGGCTACTGAAAATCCACAAGTGCTTCATGAATGACAACATCATGCTCCAAGGATTACTGGGTGGGCCACAATTTTCATTCACAGAATTATCGGACCCTTTTTTCTTTGAAGAAACTGTGAACAGTGAGCATTATTTGAGCATGACCTGCAATAACTTTGTTCCACAGTTTCTTGCTACTGCTTTGCCCTTCAACACTAAGTGGTTCATGCAAGGTGGAGCAAGGCCACACACTGCTAACATTGTGTTGGAGTTCTTACACAAGCATTTCGACATCCATGTCATTTCACTGAGGTTTATAGGTTGTTTAAATGACAGATAATTTTGGTCTCCCAGTAGTCTAGACCTAAATCCGTGTGACTTTCTTCTTTGGAGATACCTAACAGGAAAGATTTTTCCAAAACGTCCACATGATTTAATGGAACTCTGAAGGGGCCAATGACCTTAGATGTTAGGCTCCTTTAAACAACAAGCATCATCATCGTCAAGGAACTCAGAAGACTTATTCTTCAAGGTCGCAGTTAAAAAACGGAAAACATGTGCCATAGGGTCATCGCTACTGCTTTGCCCTTCTTCGTCTGAAGGAAGTTAGAAATCGAAATGGTGGCCATATTGTGCATGTGCTGAGTTAGAACAATTCTCTACAATGTAGTTTTTTATTGTAGTATTTGTTTCCTTGAGTCTGTATTGACAATAAAGATTTTATTCAATAACAAAAGTAACTGATGCATCTTGAAACTAATAGCATGGCAAGTAGTCTCCTTGCAAGTGCACACATTTCCAAGTTTCAGTGCTTTCCTTTACACCATGTTCTTGCACTTCTGCGAATTGTGAAATGGCTGACGTTAAGGAGCAAAAAAAACTGCATTAAATTTTGCTTCAAACTGAATAAAACTCCAGCTGAAAGCCATCAGTTGCTCCAGGAGGCTTTCGGTAACCAAGCTTTAAACCAAGCAAGACCTTCTGAATGGTTTAAGCCATTCCCAAACATTCCTTCCTAGGAATTTTTCTTAAATGTTTTCTCCATTTACCACTTTCCCTTCTGCAATTCTCCCCAATACTGTCTGCTAATCAGGAAATCATTTCCAGAACCCTTTTTCCTTTATACCATTTATCCCCTAAAGTAATTTATAACACCTGAACCTGCTGTCGAAATGACACTCAGGCCTGTTGGATCATAGTAAGTGTTACAGATCTGTAGGTTGCCGCAATGAGATTTTGGGGGCTCTCAGGATCTTCCAGCTGCTGAGCAGACATTACTTATCCCAAATGGCCCCACAGAAAGAAGTCCAGTGGTGTTCAACTGGGTGATCTGGAGGGCCAGATAACAGTTCCTCACCTTCCTATCCATCGACTGGGATGTGTAGCTTACAGGTGGTTGTGAATAACTGCTGACCTGTGGGGTGGAACTCTGTCATGTTGATACCACATGGACACATGGTTACATGCAAGCATGATTATTCCATGACTGGATGCTTATGTGGCCCTGAAGAGTACCTAGGGTCACATCCTCTAACAGTTGTAGCCTATTGTGGAGAAACTGTAGGGAGTAGGCTTTTTTCAAACGAGTCTCAAAGAAATGTAGGCTAATTAAGTGACCACCCAACATTCACACCAGACATTTACTCACCATCATGCCCGAAATGCTGCCTCCCTTACCCAGTGGCAGTTGTTAACACACCAATAGTGAAAGTTGTGATTTAACAGTGCTGCAACGGCCCAAGGACACAACAAATGAATACAGTAAAACAACAAAAAAACCATATTAAAGCACACAATTAGTTACCTTGGGGCATTAGCATGCAAACATAAAATGTGGAAGAGAACCCAAAGGAAGGGGATTAAAGGCCAGGATCTTAAATTAACACTTGAGGGGTTGCCTCGTCAATGTGACTATCACTATCAAATGAAAAGGCCCGATTAGAATTGGAGTAAAATATTTACTTAATGAATAAAGATTTAAATTTCATGAATATTAACAATTGAATTACATTTTTAAGTTAATAAAATTAATGAAAATTACAAGAAATTTGATAAATAATAACTTTCAATAAATTACTAAATAAAATAAAATTTAACCAATTCTATAAAACAATAAGAATACTGAAATGTCAACACCTTTCCAGATTAAAACTATGAAACTGATACCCTTTTTAAGAAAATTAAAATTTAATTCTAAGGTATACCTTTAAAATAAAATTAGAATCCTGGCCAGTAACTAACTATTAATCTGGTTAAATTGAAATTTGTTTCAGTTCATTCTTATGTGAATGTTTAAGCAATTACAGAAACACAGACACACACAAACTCAAAATGTGACTGGATCAGCAGTTAAAATTACATAAATAGATAATTAAATTAAAATGACAATTAATAAATAGCAAGTCGGGAACTCGTTCAAACAATAAAACTCCGGAATATCTCTTACCTTGGCCACATCCTTAGAAATGACCGTTACCTCATCTTACAGCGGATTGTACAAGGCAAAATACAGGGTCAAAGAGGTGTCGGGAGGAGGCGAACATCATGGCTTGGAAACACCAAAGAATGGACTGGAATTCACAGTGTTGAAAGACTTTTCCACCTAGCTAGAGATCGTTCTGCATTCGCCACAGTGATCGCCAACGTCAGGGGGACCTGATACGGTACTATGAAGAAGAAGAAGAAAAATATTCCCCAAACCAATTACAAATTTACAAAGGGAAGAACAATATTAATGTTCCACAATTAAAACAGAACAACAACACATGAACTGAAGCCTGCCACTTCACAAGGCAAGCTATCATTAATTAATAGTAGCCAAGGCCTATCAAAATTTAAAGCTTACACACGAGATAAGGGATGTGACACAACAAACAATAAAAGATAAGAAAACCAAAATACGGACATGAATAAGTCAGGAGAGTATAAACTAAAGAAAAATTTAAGAAATATGAGAAACAAATTTCAATTTCCTACAAACCATGGTGTTACAAAAGATTAAAAAAATTATTATCATTACTTTAAATGACAGTAAAAAATTTGATTTAGATTTCATTTAACAGAGGCCCAAAATCTTTTTTAATAAATTTAAATAGAGGAGGCTTTGGAAATGGCATAATGTGCATATGAGGTATAATTTAAATTAGACCCCAGAACAGCAAAAAGAAACAACACAAGGCAACACACAAGTTTACAGCACAATTATAGATCACATAAGAAGAACAAGGAAAAATAGAATGAAATACACCAACCAAGTAGTAATAATAATAATAATAATAATAATAATAATAATAATAATAATAATAATAATTTATTAGGAAACTGATCATTAATTTGTGTGGATTAATTACGAGGAAAAACGACTCTTCGTTTGAAACGTCGGCAAAGGATAGCATAAAATCATCCCAGATGATAAATGATAATAATCAAATGTAGGATGATAATTGATATTAATGATAATAATAAAATAATTGATGGTAATCACAGAATATGCTAATGATCAGATAAAGAATGATAATGATAATTATTTAATAATCATAGGAAGATATGATAGGGACAGTCGTCATGTGTCAAATTGGTCGGAACCAGATGTTGGTTTTCCACGTGGGAGATTGTTGGCGGTATGTGCGGAATAACCCACAGACCGTACATGTCTTCATTGTGCGAGCATAGTAATGAACCTTTCCGTACGTCTTGTCCTATTGACAAATGTAACTATTGAGATAAGCTTTGATTTAATGAGCTACATCTGGCAGGTTTGTGAATCTGGAAATATAGGCTAGAGTTTGTCCGTACAATAAATTCCCGTTTTAGATACGATAACATTTCCACGGTGGGGATCCGGCCTACTAGAATGTACATACCGGAAGTGACTCATGTCCAACGGAAAGTGGAGATGACAGTAAATAGTTACTCTCATGCCCTCGTCTCCGAAAGAAGATCTCCAGCGGTGTAACGTCCACTCATACGGATGTGGATTCGATCCCCAGTAACCCATGGGGCAAATTCACCAAATATTTCACACTACCAGAGTAGTGAGGTAAATTCAAATGTATGTATTCTTTTTCAGGAAGGAAATTTCTAAATGTAATAATTGTCATCATATGCAGTTTGCAAAGTAAGTCAATAAATTGCTCCTTATTGCAATTTCAATAGGAAACAGTTTTCATATCTTTTTATTGTAGTTAGTCCAGTATGCCCATGGAATTTAAGTTGTCACTTCCCAGTCCTATTGTGGAGTCTATTATTAGTATCTATGAGTGAGCCATCCCCCTTTACCTTGATTTGCATGCCCCGTTCATCCCTGTGTTCATTTGGTGCGCCTATATATATTTTTATTGTTACTGATTAAAATATTTTAACATCTTTTATGAACTGATCACCCCTGAGATTAAGGCTAGTCTGGGACTCAGGAGGTAAGCAGGTGCAATATCAATGGTAGTTTCCAATTTTCTCACCAGGCAAATGCTGTGGCTGTACTTTAATTAAAGCCATCCTTCCCAATCTAAGCCCTTTCCCATCCTTACATCACCAAAATGTGTTAGAGTGATGTTAAACAACTAGCAAATATATTTATTATATATCATTGAAACTTGGGTAGACAAAAACCTTACATTTAATCAAGGTTGGACCAAGTGAGTTGACCACGCAGTTTGGGTCACGTACCATTAGTTTGCTATCGAGAAATAGTAGGTTCGAACTCCACTGTTGGTAGCCTTGAAGATGATTTTCTGTGGTTTCCCATTTTCACACTGGGCAAATGCCGGGGCTGTACTTTAATTAAGGCCATGGTTGTTTCCTTTCCTATCTTATCATCCCCATAAGCCCTGTCTGTGCCGGTCTGATGTAAAAGATACTTTCAAACTATTGACAGAGTGAGACTACTCAAGGAGTTACAACCAACAAGAGCTCTTCAAACAGGCTGATGCTCGTCCATGATGGTTCTAATATGCGGTACACACAAGAGAACCGGGATTACTGATATCAGTTTAGCAAACCAAGTTCATGGGCATCGCTCCTACACACAGTAGAAGGAAATGACAAGAACTGTTCATACAAAACATCAGCTTCTCTCTGAATGCAGTCGAGACAGGGAGTTGTTTGAAGTTTGCAGCTGCTGTTATTGTTTTACATGAGTTGGGTGTTTTTATAAAAGCAGCACAAGAAGAGATCTGAATTGACCAGATAGTGGTTACACAATCTTTTAAATCACCTCAGAGTAAACAGTGTGAAAGACACACATGAGAAAATCAATATTGACTGAACATCGCCTCATTGCTACTTTGCTACTGGGAGAAACATGGAAGACTTGAGATTTCTGTGTGCTATATCACCTCAAGCACTAGGGAAAATTCCAGAAACATGCAGGGCAATCTACAGTAGCATCAAGGATGCTTTTCTTATAGTAAGTAAACCAAATTAACATTATAGCCCTAACTCTCAAAACAAAATTAGGTGATGCCAACATATTTTTTTTTTCATTTTCATTCAGCTTTCTAAACATTATCTTTAAAAATCTATTTTTTTTTAAATTTGTAAAAAGCCATAACGTTTAACAAATAAATGGGTGTTGATTGAGGAAAATATTATTAGAACTGCATTTCAAAATAGCTAATTGGGGTGATTTAATGCCATGCTCTTACAGCCCTCCTCTATTATTAAGCCCAGTAATTGTCTTGTTAACCCAACATCGGTCGAACTTAGTAACGTCACGTCATCAGTCGAGGTGTTAGCACGGCGCTCACACTAATGAAAAAGAAGTTTCCGTCTTTCTTATGTATATTAATCGGAAATTATCTTGCTAGGAAGTTTCTATTTTTATTCTTTTGTCACCTTGTGGAGTACTTTAATTTATTTGTATCACATTTGGCCTCAAAACTCAAAGTAACGGAAGTCATAATGCCTTATTATACAAATGAACATCGAGTGCCGTAATAAATGATGAAAATTATTATTTTAAATTTAGATAATCTATTTACAAATGATATCAAATGATGTAAAATACAAAACAACGTACAATATGCCAATGAGAGAACAAAATTATTGCATTATGTACAGTTCATTCATATGTTGAATATTGTCTTTTGTATCCTGCAGCTTCATTCACTGCTGCTGACATCACTGGCTTCCTTCTCACCATAGCACTGATGACACATGGTTATTGTATGCTCTCCACAAATTGAAGCCTGACAAGAAATGCACCGAACCATGGAGAAACGATTCTTTCTTTTCGGGCAAAAGCCACATCTCACCCTTTCTTTGTTTGTAGCAGGCTGAGGAGTACACTTTGTTTCTAGATATTGGAGGTATTTCCTTATTCAAATCTTCAGGTCGTTCTGAACTCCTTCCTTTGAAAGTCTTGCCACCATTTGATTTCTTGTGAGACCCAATGCCAGAGTTTTCAAAAATTTTCTTCGTTGCATTTTACTGTTAGTGTTGCAAAAGAGGATTACTTGAGCATTGATGGCACCAACATCTAAAAGTTTAAAAAAAATTCTGAGTGGCCAATGACAACATACCCTGGCAACAGTGTACTGTGATTTCATCTTATCAACGACATCTACACCTCCTTTCGTGAAGTTGTACAATGTCATCGTTGTTGGCTTCTCTTTGTCGCCAGTAGTTGGATCAATTTCATCTGAGTCATGCATACTTGAAACCAGAACAACGTTTCGGCTCTTTTTGGGAACATACAAAACAACTGTACAATCTTCTCGGAAGGCAAACAGGCTGCTATTTATAGGCCGTTGTTTTGTATTTACAAGTTCCGGTGGCAGTTCCACCTTATTCCTTTTTAGAGTCCCAATTACTGTCAAGTTATATTGGTGTAGAAGTTTGTGTGTAAGCGGAATAGATGAAAACCAATTGTCCATTGTAACATTTCTTCCCGACCCTTTGATTGGTTCAACAAGTCTCTTGACAATGGCACTGAGTCTAGTATCCAACATGTAAGGCCCGGAAGGCTGCCCGGTCACATAAATCTCCATATTCGATGTATAAAACATCCTTGAATCTACCAGAGAAAATATCTTTATGTCATATTTGGCCGGCTTCCTCGGCATGAACTGTCTAAATGCCCATCTACCACGAAATAATTCAAGCATTTTGTCAACTGTAGCGTATTCAGAAATGCTGTATCTGTTCACACATCTTGCTATGAAACCTTCAAACACATTTCTGATCAGGCTAGTCTATCAAGTGCTTTCCTTGTCAACCTTGTCCGTGCATCATCGTAACAAAGATCTCGCAACAGTAACAGAAATCTTCGGTAACTCATTGTAATCCTTTTATTACATCCACCTACTCAGAGGGATTTTATAATTTTAATATATTATTTAATATATTATCCTCAATACGGTTCTATTATGAGATTAATTACATGTAACTCATTGTAAGTCAAAAATATTCTGGAGCAGTCCCATCCTTATCCCATAAATCCTCCACAATCTGGTGTGACGATTTTTGCACACCTGCTAAATACAAGAGACCTAGAAATGGCCTTATTTAATCAGGATTTGTATAACATCACTTTTTCTACTGCAGTTACTTCGAATTTTATGAAGGCAATCGTTTGTGTACGCTGTAATTTCTTCAATCACTTTCCATGCATCAAGAACAGTGCTAGCGTTTTTTACAATTTCTCCTTTGACTCCCGGGGGATGAATAACTATATTTCTGCGCTTCCTACATACATGTTGGCGTGCTGCATGAGCATGCCAAACGGTCAGTTGGTCCTTACTGATATACTCCACTAGAGGTTCCGTTATTTCCTGCTCATCACCGGCAGATTGTTCACTTCCACTATCATGGTCACTGTTATTTGACTGTTCTGCGTCTGAATCAACTGAATCATCTAACTCTTGAGATGAGCCTATTTCAGTGTCATTATCAGATTCTTCCAACAGCCACTGGATTATCTGAGCATCTGAACAATCCATAGTTCCTGATGAATACTACATGTAACTTCACGTGCACTGAAACAGCAAACAATGAGCTCAAAACTTCTACTCGGAGTCTTCTAATTCAATAATCACGACACAACATTACTTAGAATTCAAACGAACACCATTGGTCGAGGTGTTAGCGCAGCGCTCACGACTTCACAAATAAGCAGTCTAGGTCACTCTGATGACAACTTGGCAGCCGTTAACAGCACTATTCGATTGTTGACATATCATCGGTCAGTTAGATAGCAGCACACGTCAGGAGAACAAAAGAAAAACAAGCAGCGGCCAGATAAAATCTTTTGTTAGCGCTGCGCTCACCCCTCGACCGATCTTGGGTTAAAATAATTGCAAAATATTTGTTGAATTTATTGAAAAGGTATATCTGAAATTGAGTTTAAACCTGGGTGATAATGATAAAACAATGGGTTTTAAAAATCTATTTTATTACAAAAAACAATTTTAAACAAATTAACAGCATACACACAAATGTGAAACATCACTGAGCAGTAACAACTTATAAAAGCTTACTTGGTATCCGTTTGGTCAACAATAGCAGACAAGAAAAGACTACATTATCAAAATTAACTGGAACATCAGTTGAGTGGTCAGATGGTATAGTATTTCTAGAGGTATCAAAAGTGTTGTGGGGAGAAATATTGTTATAGTTACGAAATGGTGCATACTGGTGAGGGTTTTGGAAATGTTGAGGTGTGGATGGTCCAGGATATGAATAAGGATATATATCTAATACAGTGCCTCCCGTGGCTCAGGCGGCAGCGCGTCGGCCTCTCACCACTGGATACCGTGGTTCAATTCCTGGTCACTCCATGTGAGATTTGTGCTGGACGAAGCGGAGGCAGGACAAGTATTTCTCCGGGTACTCCGGTTTTCCCCGTCATCTTTCATTCCAGCAACACTCTTTATTCTCTTTTCATAGCATCTGTCAGTCATTAATGAATCACTCTGAGAGTGGCGACCCCATCATACTAATAGCCTATATCTGCTTCATTCATTACATTCCTGACCCAGTCAATGACTGGAAAACAGGTTTAGGTTTTCATTCATTCATCTAATACAACTGCTTTTGGAGGCCTCTATATAGGACATCAATAATCAGTTTATCGGCATGAACAAACTGGTGTCCGGCTTCGTGGCTAAATGGTTAGCGTGCTCGCCTTTGGTCACAGGGGTCCCGAGTTCAATTCCCGGCAAGGTCGGGAATTTTAACCATAATTGGTTAATTCCGCAGACACAGGGGCTGGATGTATGTGTTGTCTTCATCATCATTTCATCATCATCATGACGCGCAGGTCGCCTACAGGCATCAAATTGAAAGATCTGCACCTGGCGAGCCGAACTTGTCCTCGGACACTCCCGGCACCAAAAGCCATACGCCATTTCATTTTATTTTTTCAGCAAACTGGTCTTGCTCTATTTTTCTACCCATACACGCTACCATCTTCTCATTATGGTCAAATTCATTAATATTATCATCATTGTGCTTTTCCAAAGCAGACATAGCTTTTGCAATCAGTTGTTGGCGTCAAGCTTTGTTGGGGTTAATTTTCTCACGTTCATATCAATTATTCTGTGGTCTCATTGCATTATCTTCTCTGAGTTAAGATTCTGGTGGCTCAATCACCTGAAAATGAATTCATTGTTTAGTTTTCATTGTAAAAATTAACCAAAGTTATGATGATAGGAAGTGGTATAGGAGCTTACAGGGACTTTGACAAAAACCGTAAACAGTGGGTGAGTGGCACAGCATCGATTTGCGCACCGTAGCGTAGGTTCTATAATGAGGCGGTCATTAGTCCCGCATACTTAAGTTTCATTTACATGTTTATGTTTTTCTTTTTTAATAAGGTGGTAGTACAGGTTATCCACATGGCTGTTAATGTAAAAAATGAATGTATAGGATTTCCCATTAAAATTTTATTTTATCACTGAACGTTTAGGATGATAAACAAGGTAGTATCACACAAAATTTGTTTTCAGGTGTGGCAGATGTGTGACGGGTCATTGTAAACCCCCCCTCCAATAGCACTACAGCCCTTGAAGCACATTGGCCTACCAAGCGACCGCTGCTCAGGCCGAAGACCTGCAGATTACGAGGTGTCATGAGGTCGGCCGTTATTCTTGGCTTTTTAGATCGGGGTCATTATCTCACCGTCAGATAGCTCCTCAATTCTAATCATGTAGGCTGAGTGGACCTCGAACCAGCTCTCAGGTTCAGGTAAAAATCCCTGACCTAGCAGGGAATCGAACCCGGGACCTCCGGGTAAGAGGCAGGCACGCTACCCCTACACCACAGGGCTGGCTTGGGTCATTGTAAACCAGACCTAAATCACAGTAACAAACTTTAATATAACAAATAAAACTAAGGTTTATGTTTGATAGGAGACCATCGTTTTCGTTCAGTATTCTTTTACCTGTTGAGGATATCCAGGTCATTTAACGTAACATTAATCAGTTAACTTAGTGAGTTTATAAGCGTTAGTTATAACGTTAAACCCCAGTGATGTTGGGGCATTTAACCTGAAAATTCCTTCTTTTTCATAGATGTTCTGTAAGCTTCACTTCCAGTAATTAACCTGTAGTTGCCTTGTTTGAGTTTTATTGTTATCATATATACTTAGTATTTCTTCTTCTTCTATCGATTTTGGCCAGCTGTGGACCACGTAAATAACTCCTCATGATTTAAACTTTCTTTGGCGCCAGTACTCCTTCATCCTCCTGCTTGCTGCTTCTTTTCTTTCAGCTGTCCATTGTTGTTTCTTCTTGGTCGCTGTTTCTGGCTCTAGGAAACCCTTAAATGTGTGTAACTTGTTTCTGAAGGTGGTTCTATTGTGGATGTCTTGATGTGTTAAACCACCAGCGCAGTAAGACACTACACTAACGGTTAGCAAACATGCACCGGTCGGTACTACCTATAAACCGGTGTTAAATAAACAATGTTTATTAAACAAATCAAGGAAATCAGTCACAAGGATAGAAAAATTACATCCAACAGTTACTTACCCAGGAAGGCCCAAATAAAACTCCCAGAGGAAATGGATAAAAATTCCTTGTTTCGGCGCTGAACCACACAGATAATAAAGGAGACACAGGTTTCAATCAAATAAACTTTTAATTAAAGAATGAAAATTTAACATGAAACCAAAAGAACATCGTCCTATCTGAAGGAATAAAAATATTTTAAGTAGTTCAAAAACAATTAGTGAATAATAGAAAATACACGGATGAAACGCAAAAACGTAGTCCTTTTCAGAAAATAATACTGATGCAAATCATTAACTTAAAAACAGAAGGTTGTACTAATTAAAGACACTAAATCCATTACTAGAAATAGTACACCTTGATAATATTACCATAATAACAGAAAATGATTCGAATTAAAACTTGAATTGTTCACAGAAGGTTTAAACGGGGCCCGTTTGTCAGACTAACTAAAATGAAATAAAACTAACGTATTAAACCTAGGGAAAGCCACTCAATCAACAAGTTTCATTGCACCTTCTTAATAAGAGGAGGCTTCGCAGGAGCATAGAACTCTAGCCCAATTAATAAATTACGACGGGTCAATTAAGATTAGCGCACGGAAAACACACACAGTAAACAAGGGGAAAAGGGAGAAAACCGTAAGAGATCAAGTGAGGAGCAAATAAATTTTCCACCGAAAGCGGAAATTCTTAAGCAAACTCCGGCTCCACAATAAAACACGCAAATAAACAGACAACAATCACCATCATCTCTCGAAAACAAATCGTTACCATAGCAACGAAAACATACGCCCGCCAAACCAAACATGGTACAAGCACAACAAAGGCAGGAAACAAAATAAAATCAGGAAACACAAAAGTTTAAATTACCAGAAAATAGAAGCAAGGATTTCTTTTTTACCTTTTTTTTTTTTTTAAACCAAGGAAACCAGAATTATATGCTTCTGCGGAACCTCACGCAGTATAAAGGGGATTAAGTGCCCGACACATATTGAATTTACATGATCAATGAAATTCATTAACGGGTGAAAATGATAGTTAATTTTAAAAGGATTTCCTAATTTACGTAGTTGTTACATACCAATAATTATATTATTAGAATTTAACACACGTCCCTCTGCTAGTAATTTCCAAAATAATTATTTTCACGAAATTCCACCTTGAAGGAGTTAATTTTCAAGTCACGAATCACACGAATTTCCTTGCCGTTTCATATTCACAGGATATAACTTGCCAAATGATGAAGCCACTTACTTGGGTGAAGCTGACGCTTAGCCATGATGAGCTGGTTCCTCACATACTTACAGATGCTTCCTGATGAGTTTGTTTTTCCCTGGTCAGAATTAGTTGAAAGGTATCAAAATAGGACGATGCAGGAAACAAAGTAATTTGGGTTTAAAACCCACATCTCGAGACTCTCAGCCGGGGTCTTCACACCAACACGACGCCAACATCTTAAGGATCCAATAAACACAACCGCACGCCATGACTTCTCAATGCGTACTGTCGGGGACAAAATGGCGAGGTTTTCTCCATGAGGAAGTAGTCGCGCTCTGATAGGTAGAAGCGCGCTAGGGGAGGGGAAACTCATTGTGGGTGTCTGGCAGAAGATTGCAGCACTTATTGTAAGAGAAATGAAACAGTCTGTACAATTCAGAAATGCGATAATCCAAAGACGTTGCCATCAGTCCACAATAAGAATTATAAATAAGTTCGATTAGTATCACCAAAGCACGTAGTAGTACGAGGGAATCCGTGCGCTTAGACATATAGAAAGATTAAAATTTTCTACGGCGATATTGCCAGTTCAAAATAGGTTCACAGGGTAGAGTAATTGCGTTACACCGTAACAGCCCTCTCCCCCCGAAGCTTAGTGTATTCACTGATATAGCTTCCAGTTCAGTTTAGTGGTCAAGAAGTAAGCTAAATTTCAAATCAAGTCCACATTAGATAGAGACCACAAATGACGACTTCATGTATGCATAATAATAACACGCCAACCTTGAGTCATATTAATATCACCATCCTCACTTCAGTTCAAATTTGTGGTGGCAAGAGTTCAGTAAAGAGATCACGCTTCCCTCAAACAGGGTTCCAATTACCTAACGTTTATAACAGCTAGGTTTAGCTGTATTTTCACTCTTTAGGCAGTGCGCTTCTAGTAAAGTCTGTTACATATTACAATTCACCCGTTTAAAGAAAATTAAGATTAAGTACTTTATTACAGGTTAGGAAATAAATATTCTCTAGATTATCAAGAAATGCAATATCTCGCCCATTTCCTTTTGACATAATAGTCAATCATACAAGCAAAGGAAAAGGAAAAATCACAAGGAGAGAAACAAGTCCGGTGATTCATACAGTAAAGAAAATTTATAAAATCAATAATAAATCACACATAGCTTAACTTAGTAGAAGGCGGACTCAAGACTAAATCGTACCAATTGACCCACAAAACGAAATTACACAAGAAAACAAATTAGGTTAAATTAAGTAGGTACGAACCTAATAATCTACCAGCACCCCAAACCTCACAAGATTACAACATATAATAGATAGACACAAGCAAGGGTAATTTTTAACCCACCTCACTCCGAGGGTGGAACATAAATGTCAAGCTTGCAGTACTTACCTCAAAGTACCAAATGGTTCAGTACACAAAACTTAAACGTAGGAGGAGAATGAGAACAATGGACGTGACATCCACTAAGGTTTTCTACCTATACAGGGAGCCACAAGGAGAACAATCAATTCACGTGCTCCACCGGAAAACCCTTACCACAATAAGAAAAATCCCCAAAACCAGGAATATACTAAGATACAATCCTCCAAAACACAGCTTTAGTTAAACGCCCACAGACGGATAAGATGAGAAAGAACCCCTACCTTTTTTTTTAAAAAAACAGACTGAGATCTACAGATCAGTGAGCCACTGGTTCATTAATTGTCAAGAAGCCACCATGACTCAACCCAAGTAAATAATTAGATCAAAGTATGCCAGATTTTAAATCATAAGTAATTGACCACGCATAACCCAGAAGAAGAGATTATTCAAAAAGGACACATCAAGTAGAGCAACTACCGACCATAGCACAAACATTGTGAAGCCATAACTGAGTTAATGGTAATTGTCTTTCCGAGCGAAGGAAACCCTAGGTAGAATGAATTGGAGACCTCTAGTACTATCAGGTGTAGGGAGCGCAACAGTTTGTCATCGACAATCATTCCGCGGAGGTACACTAAGCAAGGAACAAACTAGCACAGATGAAAGTACCATTCAAGAATTGATGGATAAGGCTTCAGGAGGATATAACACGGAGTCACATAACCAACCCACATTGGAAAAGGAAAAACTAGAGCACCTTCCACAATAGCACACCCAATTAAAACAGAAAAGGTAATGGGATACCTCAATTAGATGACTACTGGGGACGAGATGGGCCATAACCCAACATACAGAATAAAGGATGAATTCCACTAAGGGATCATCAAATTAATAGGCAGGATGACTCCAAAAGGGAGATAGCACCTAGGTAAGCAATAACACGCTCAACAATCCAGAATGCAGAACGGTAAGCAGGCAAATCAACGATAACTACTAATGTTAGCAAATTAACCAAAGGAAAAACAACCATAGAAGGTAGGATTAACAAAATGGAACTTTACAATATTATAAGTGGAAAAAGGGATGACATCAGGGCAATAGGTTATGCGGGTAATTACAAATTTCACTCACCAAGTCCATAACATACAATACGAGTTGCAGGCACAAACTGCTTAATTAATTTCCATCTTCATAAAGACACAATGGTTCAATCAAAGGTGCTTAAACACCCACCAGAGTGCAATAACACAACTAATATTGACTCACAGAATCCTCACAGGAGCAATGCCAACCAGCACTAAGAGACAATATAACAGGGTCCCTCTACCACTACATGCCACACAACATCTTAACCAAATCATGGTGCAAAACCACACCACCACCAAATTCAGGACCAGGAAACCAAGCACAAAGGTAAAAGAAGATAACTTCTCAGGCTTCAAGTCCATGTATTGACTTCTCTACTCAACATAATATCAATAGATGGAAGATGGTACAGATAACACCCCAACATACACTCCACAACTCGCACAGAACGATAAGATCAACAAGAAGATAGTAAATTTAAGAAAATATTTCAGTAGTGTGGCGGTAATAGTAATGCGTGGAATAAAATACAACAAGACCCATAAACATCATAAAGGACAACCTAATACCACCCATAGAGGAAGAGTAGTTTTAAAACAGGACCAAATTTCAAAACGATGGGATAATACATTCAACCAAAGGAAAACCATAAGCTAAATAAGGAATAAATTGAGATTACTAAGAATAGAGGTACTACTGTCAGTTCGTAGAATAATTATCAAAGGGCAACGCATCATTTGATATGAAGAGGGACTGAAACCAATAGCTAGAGATGGAAAAACCATAAAGATCCAAGATCCATGCACGAAGCAAACGGTCTACCAACTCCGACACAGGTTAACAGACCACCCCAAAGGATTTCACCCAAACATAAGGATTGCAGAAACTGATCAGCGGTAAGTAACTGTGTTAATTTTCGAAGCTTAAACAAATGGCACTCAGGCACAGTTATTATTGAAAGTCGATAGTAGCCCACAAATAAGATACAGAATAAAATATTGAACCTAATTTCAAAGAGATAAATTATGATAAGATCACCAACACCAGAAAGAAGCCAAGAATACAAACAAAATATTCCATGATTAAATCAACCACCAGATAGTTAAAACTCGACCAATTTTTTTTTTTTTTTTTTTTTTTAAATTATATTTTAGAACGATCACCCAGGTGACAAAATTAAAACAAGCAACCAATAGTTCAGAAGGCTACCAACTGCATACCCTGCACAGGAGGTTAAATACATATCAACAGGACATGGTCATTACATTTTTGCAACACCACAGTGTGAGTATCAAGGATGACCAAAGGTAGACTCGAAGAATTCATTATCAAATCCTACTCACAGCCAAGGCAGAATTGACATGATAAATAAAAATTTAAACCCAGAAAAGGTAAGATATTAGGTGTACAGCTCAGGAAACTTATTGGTAACAAACCCCAAGAAACAGACATGTGATAAATTCCACACACCACCAAACCACCATGTTCACACCTGAAACATTAGCAGTACCAAAACAAATAGGAGCATAACAACCTTAGGTTCCAAAGTCACAGAAACATGTACCTAAATGAAACTGACAAGTTCACTTACAATAAACCGTAACGTGTTAATAGTTTAATTAGCTCACTGAAATGCAGTTCTCAGTTGTATGTTGTTTCTAGCACCCCAGGTGCTTGACCAAACAGAAACCCCAAAGGAAGGGAAATAGTAGAACAGTACTGTACATCAACCAGGTTTAATTTGAGATAGATGGACACGCCTAATTCTTTTAGCAACCGGGTCACTCACTAACATAGATACCGGGGACAGAAATTGTAATACGGTGCAAGGACCTTGATACCTAGGTGCCAGTTTGGCTGAAAATTTATTAACAGCTTTACTGATGGGATAACATTTAATGAAGACTGAATCGCCAACCTTCACTTTATTTGATTTCCTACCCAAATTGTACCTTCTCTTGGCTTTCTCATATGACACGGACAGGTTTTTCTTTGCTTCGTCCCAAACCTTGCGAACATCATGTGGTTTTGAGAGATCAGGCAAAAGATCATCGATGGCAAGCACATTTGACATTGGGGAATATGGAGTGTAAGAAAACATAAGGGACATGGGCGTTTTTCCATGAGACTCATGAATTGCAGAGTTGAAAGCATGAGCTAACCAATGCAAACAGGAGTCCCACTTAGATTGATTATGGTGATGATAGGCTATCAGCGCAGACTTCAAATTCCTATTTACTCTTTCAGCATAAGATGGGTTTGGATAATAAGGAGTGGTTGTGACATGTGAGATACACAACTCAAAAAGGTATCTTTTAAACAGATGACTAGTGAAAGCACTGGCATTAACAGAAACAAGGAACTTGGGAGGGCCGAAAGAAGCAAAGATATAATTTAGACAGTTAATAGTAGTCCGAGAAGTGGTAGACCTAGTAGGCAAGATCCAAGTGAACCGTGAGAACGCATCGACACACACAAAGATATGAGTGTTTCCCTGAGAAGATCGAACCATTGGTCCCACGTAGTCTATGAATAGTCGCTCCATCGGGCGAGAGGCTTGTGAGGATGATAACAAACCTACACGGTTGTTCAAACTAGGTTTACTGACGGCACAAATTTTACATGACTTAATCATGTTTCTGATGTCACCGTCCATCCTTTTCCAAATGAAAAACTGCCTAATTTTCTGCCTTGTCTTGAACACACCTAAATGACCTCCGATTGGACAGTAGTGATAATACTTGAAGATAGTCGGTATTAGCACCTTGGGCACAACAATTTTGAAACTATGGTCTCCTCGACCCTTACAACACAGGACCCCCTTGACAAGAGAGTAAGGCTTCACAAGAGTTCCATTATTAATTTTGTCGATGATCTCACTTAATTCCGGGTCAGATTTCTGATGATCTTCAAATTCATGGTAAAGTAAAGGTAGATTAGTAAGGATGGCACTAACTCCAACGACATTACTTTCATCAAAATTTACAACATCAGATTTTTCCTTAGGACAAGGTTCCCCATCAAACATTCTGCTTAGACTATCGGCGATGACATTATCAGTACCTCTGATATGCTTAACTTTAAAATTAAAGGCAGAAATTCTAAGTGCCCATCGAGTGATCCTCCCAGTTCTTTTGGGCCGGTTCAAAACCCACGACAAAGCCTGATTATCTGTCTCCAGGTCAAAATTTACATGTTCAACAAATGGCCGAAACTTTTCGAGGGCAAACAGGACTGCAAGACACTCCAGCTCGTAAACAGAGTATTTACTCTCAAGATCGGTTAGGACACGGGAGGCATATGCAACAGGTCTGCGTCCATCCTCGTGCTCTTGCAGGAGAACACCAGCAATAGCCTTTCCAGATGCGTCGGTCTGAACAATAAAGCGTTTAGAAAAATCAGGTATGGCCAAAACAGGGGCGTTCGACAGAGCAAGTTTCAATTTTTCAAATGCTTCTTGTTGAAGAGGACCCCAGAAGAACTTCACATCCTTCCGCCTTAAATGATTGAGAGGAGCAGCTACCTCAGCGAAATTGGGAATAAATTTTCTGAAAAAGTTAACCATTCCCACAAAACGGGCAATGCCTTTGACATCTTTAGGAGGCTGGAACTCACGAATGGCCTGTGTCCTGGATTGATCAACGGAAACTCCGTCTGAAGACACAACGTGCCCAAGGAAGGACATACTCGGTTGGGCAAAGGCTACCTTAGATAGCTTAACGGTGAGGCCAGCTTTCCTCAATCGCTCAAGAACTTCCCGAACATGGGTCACATGTTCCTCAAAGGTTTTAGAATATATAAGGACATCATCAAGATAGTTAAAAACGCATTTAAATTTGATATCAGAAAAGATAGAATCAAGCAAACGAGTGAGAACACCAGCCCCAGAATTTAAACCGAACGGGAGCCGGAGAAATTCATACAAATTCCAGTCAGTAATGAAGGCAGTAAGAGGTATCGACCGCTTAGATAAAGGAATCTGATAGTAGGCCTGGTTAAGGTCCAGCACTGTGAAAAACTTTGCCCCAGAAAACCACCCAAAGCAGGTGTGCAGGTCAGGTAACGGAATAGACTGAAGAACCACTTTCTGGTTTAATTTCCTATAGTCCAAAACAGCACGGAAGCCACCAGAGGGCTTGGGTACAAGGAAAACAGGAGAGGCATATGGAGAGGTAGAAGGACGGATAACCCCTTCCGCGAGCATCTTCTCAATAATCTTTTTTAATTCCAACATACGTGGAGGAGAGAGTCTATACGGAGGAGACCTCACAGGTTTGGTATCAGTTAGTTCGATATCATATTCAAGAACGTTAGTTAACCCTAATTTACTGGTGAAAACTTCAGGAAATTCACTGCAGAGACCACGGATTACCTCAGCCTTTTCTTTACTTAAATGATCGAGTTTTAAGTTTTCAATACCACAACTTTCATCTGGTTCAGACCCAGATACACAAGAGACATTAAGGGTACCCCTAGAACTCTCAGTCAATTTAAATTTACAGGAGGGGGAAAATTTAAAAAAGAACATTTTGTCCTGAAGATCAAGGACTAATCCCGTTTTTGACAAGAATCCAGATCCTAAAATTACATTGCAGGGTAGTTGGGATGCCACTAGGAAGGTAACTTTCCAAGTGAAATTTCCTATTCTTAGTTTTACTCTCACAGTTCCTAAAATATCCAATTTGTTACCATTAGCTGCAACACATTTAATGCCAACGGGTTGCAATTCAGAAAATTTACAGGCACTCTTCAGGCGATTATACCAATCAAAATCAATCAAATTCACCATACTACCCGAATCCACCAATGCAAGGACAGCTTCATTATTTACTTCCACCTTAGTGAAAGCACCATGGGAAGAAACGAGCCCATATATTTTATTACATTCGGGGGGACAGAGAACTTCATTCACATTGTTTGAATTCACAGAATTTTGAAATGCAAATAGTTTACCATTACCCTTTTGTCATTTGCTACGTCTATGGAAGTAGTTAGGGCAGGAATTCTTGGAATGTTGCCGAGAACCACACAAATAGCAACAAATATCCAGTTTCCTGTTCTTGGAAGGGCAAGAATTCCTGAGATGCTCGACAGAACCACATATAAAACATGCTTTAAGATTAGAACCATTACCAGTTTTAGGACCCACTGGATAACTGGGATGAATAGGGGGAGGTAGGTGTACCGATCTGGACGCGTCTCCATGCTTTACATCTTCTGCAAAGGAACACGCGGCCTCAAGTTCACTGAAATTAGTAGGACACCTCGTGAGGGAAAGGTAAGACCGATAGGCAGGAGATATCCCTTTTATTATTCGAGTCACCATTTCTTCTTCAGGGACCGTAATTCGGAACACCTTACAAAAGAATTTCACATCCACAATGTATGTTAGTAAGTTTTCATGAAGGTACTGAGTCCTGAAGCAATGCTGTGGAATGAGACTCTGAAGGGCTAAGGAGGGAATAAATTTATCAAGAATTAATTCATGAAAATTATCAATTTTACACCTCTGAGAAATAGCCTCAGAAATTTCTCTCTTTAAAATACCTTCGCAATGGGAAAATAAGGCTCTATACATACCCAGATCGTCAACAGAGAATACACAAGCGGATTCCTTGATTTCTACAAGGAATCTTAGGAATCTTAAAGTTTCTTCGATCGAATTCACAGTAAAATTCTTAACTCCGTTAAACAGTTCCTTAAGGGAATTATGAGAAGGGCTAACGTTTAACTTAGAGATAAGGCTTTCTAACACAGAAGTAGAAACACAGGTAGACTCTTGTTCATTAGTATTGGAAGCAACTCGGTTAGGATGGTTATTAGGGTTAGTACACAAAGGACCTTGCCTGTCAACCTCAGATAACTTTTCTACCTCTCTACACGCTAACATCAGGTCTAACTCAGTTGAGATACTAGAGGCGAGACACAACAAACGTGTTAACTCACTAACATTTTCTGCAGCAGGTTTAATGGTTAAAAGGTCTTGAATCCGCCCACAATAGTGGAATGATCTAGCCTTGAGCCGATCTACTTGGGCCTTGGTAGGCGTCACCTCAATAAATTCATTTCTGAAGGATTGAATCTCCTCTACGTTACTTTTAATCTCAAGAATGGACTCACCGGAGTTGTTAACTTCTACCTTAGATAGATCAATCGGAACCTGGAGATGGGATGACAAACGAGCTGCACATTCAGTAGCAGTGCCGTCAGTCTCCAAGCCACGAACCTGGAGCTCATACAGGAGTTCAGCTTTCCGCAAATGATATGGAAACAACACCGCTCGGGACATGATGAATTAACATGAAACAGAATTCAAAAGAATTAGGAAAGATACTTGCACTTCTTTTCACAATTATGCATATAATTATCATACATAGTCAACCTTCATAATCCAGTGCTTCAACGCCATCACAAGTACAATAACCCAGGGGAAAAAGGGGAAAGAATGACAATGGTTAGCAGCGCCCTCAAGAAAAAAGACAACCAGAGCTTTCTGCTACCACTTTACTAAACCACCAGCGCAGTAAGACACTACACTAACGGTTAGCAAACATGCACCGGTCGGTACTACCTATAAACCGGTGTTAAATAAACAATGTTTATTAAACAAATCAAGGAAATCAGTCACAAGGATAGAAAAATTACATCCAACAGTTACTTACCCAGGAAGGCCCAAATAAAACTCCCAGAGGAAATGGATAAAAATTCCTTGTTTCGGCGCTGAACCACACAGATAATAAAGGAGACACAGGTTTCAATCAAATAAACTTTTAATTAAAGAATGAAAATTTAACATGAAACCAAAAGAACATCGTCCTATCTGAAGGAATAAAAATATTTTAAGTAGTTCAAAAACAATTAGTGAATAATAGAAAATACACGGATGAAACGCAAAAACGTAGTCCTTTTCAGAAAATAATACTGATGCAAATCATTAACTTAAAAACAGAAGGTTGTACTAATTAAAGACACTAAATCCATTACTAGAAATAGTACACCTTGATAATATTACCATAATAACAGAAAATGATTCGAATTAAAACTTGAATTGTTCACAGAAGGTTTAAACGGGGCCCGTTTGTCAGACTAACTAAAATGAAATAAAACTAACGTATTAAACCTAGGGAAAGCCACTCAATCAACAAGTTTCATTGCACCTTCTTAATAAGAGGAGGCTTCGCAGGAGCATAGAACTCTAGCCCAATTAATAAATTACGACGGGTCAATTAAGATTAGCGCACGGAAAACACACACAGTAAACAAGGGGAAAAGGGAGAAAACCGTAAGAGATCAAGTGAGGAGCAAATAAATTTTCCACCGAAAGCGGAAATTCTTAAGCAAACTCCGGCTCCACAATAAAACACGCAAATAAACAGACAACAATCACCATCATCTCTCGAAAACAAATCGTTACCATAGCAACGAAAACATACGCCCGCCAAACCAAACATGGTACAAGCACAACAAAGGCAGGAAACAAAATAAAATCAGGAAACACAAAAGTTTAAATTACCAGAAAATAGAAGCAAGGATTTCTTTTTTACCTTTTTTTTTTTTTAAACCAAGGAAACCAGAATTATATGCTTCTGCGGAACCTCACGCAGTATAAAGGGGATTAAGTGCCCGACACATATTGAATTTACATGATCAATGAAATTCATTAACGGGTGAAAATGATAGTTAATTTTAAAAGGATTTCCTAATTTACGTAGTTGTTACATACCAATAATTATATTATTAGAATTTAACACACGTCCCTCTGCTAGTAATTTCCAAAATAATTATTTTCACGAAATTCCACCTTGAAGGAGTTAATTTTCAAGTCACGAATCACACGAATTTCCTTGCCGTTTCATATTCACAGGATATAACTTGCCAAATGATGAAGCCACTTACTTGGGTGAAGCTGACGCTTAGCCATGATGAGCTGGTTCCTCACATACTTACAGATGCTTCCTGATGAGTTTGTTTTTCCCTGGTCAGAATTAGTTGAAAGGTATCAAAATAGGACGATGCAGGAAACAAAGTAATTTGGGTTTAAAACCCACATCTCGAGACTCTCAGCCGGGGTCTTCACACCAACACGACGCCAACATCTTAAGGATCCAATAAACACAACCGCACGCCATGACTTCTCAATGCGTACTGTCGGGGACAAAATGGCGAGGTTTTCTCCATGAGGAAGTAGTCGCGCTCTGATAGGTAGAAGCGCGCTAGGGGAGGGGAAACTCATTGTGGGTGTCTGGCAGAAGATTGCAGCACTTATTGTAAGAGAAATGAAACAGTCTGTACAATTCAGAAATGCGATAATCCAAAGACGTTGCCATCAGTCCACAATAAGAATTATAAATAAGTTCGATTAGTATCACCAAAGCACGTAGTAGTACGAGGGAATCCGTGCGCTTAGACATATAGAAAGATTAAAATTTTCTACGGCGATATTGCCAGTTCAAAATAGGTTCACAGGGTAGAGTAATTGCGTTACACCGTAACAGTGTGATGTTCATTTCTTGCAAATCCTTCTTCGTGTTAACAAACCATTTTTCATAAGAGCTGCCTTTCCTATTGGGCTTATTGAAGTGGTTAAAGATTTTCTTGGCAAGTCTGTTATCAGGCATTCTTGAAATATGTCCAAAAAATTTAACTCTTCGCTTTCGAATGACATCTGAAATCCTACGTATTTATTAATTAATGATTAATTATTTAACAGTTTTCTTTAAGCATGATGATGTACTTAGCTTTGGGATCTTAAATCCACTACCAGTCTATTCGACTTATTATTTGGCCGTCAGTCCCAGTAACTTATATTTAAGGTCTAAAATTATCAGTTCATAAAGACCTCGTAGGTCAATCAGATTCGCTCAAGAGCTCAGGTGAATCCCAACGGTCCTGTTGACGTTGAATTCAGTGAGTAGCCTTACCATTTAAAGAGAAGGTCTAGAGTTCGAGGCTCAGAGGCTACACCTTCCTGAATCATGGCTGTCAATGGAAGTTGACATCCGACTCGATGGCTGAACGGTCAGCGTACTGGCCTTCGGTTCAGAGGGTCTCGGGTTCGATTCCCGGCCGGGTCGGAGATTTTAACCTTAATTGATTAATTCCAATCGCAAGGGGGCTGGGTGTATGTGTTGTCTTCATCATCATTTCATCCTCATCATGACGCGCAGGTTGCCTACGGGAGTCAAATAGAAAGACCTGCACCTGGCGAGCCGAAGCCGTCCTGGGATATCCCGGCACTAAAAGCCATACGACATTTCATTTCATTTCATTTCAATGGAAGTTGACCTTTCACCGCAGTCATTGACCCAGGTGATTTATTTATTGGTTTAATAACATGTTTCTAACATGTTTCTTGTCCCTTTCTTTTAAATAAGTTATGTTTTATTCCCTTATCAACACCTGATTTCATAGATTAGTATTTCACTGTTCCCATAGTCTTATCTGCAAGTGACCAAGAACTAGAAGAACCCCTGAAATGTATCCAACAAGGTGCATTTACAATGTTCAAATAATGCACTTGGATATATCAATGACGAACATAACCTCACGCAACGAAAGAAAATAAATCACACAATTCAAAGACGAGGATAAATTATGCTGGTTCCCCTGTGCAAATGCATTATTTTTTTGATATCTGTACTATGTGCATTTTTAGATGCTTTGTACTGGAGTGGAAAGTGCCCGACATATAAACGTAGCTTATCGAACTTTTCTATGACGAGGGGATAAAGTTTCTCGCTTCCATGCATTGCAATTGCAACGCACTACCCCGACCTTGTACGATTCTCCGGCTGGCTCTTTCTCCTTTAAAACCATAAGACCGTTTAGGCTCGCAATAAAATAAAGCAATGCAGTTTCATCGGCAATTACAGTATTGTTCGGTGCCTACGAATTTATTATATGAGCCACGCTTTTTCGTCAACTGTCGGCATCGCCAGTCTTCGCGCATCCTGTTTTCCCGCACACTGCCTGTTGCGTGATATTACGGCGTTTCTGAAAAGGTTGACTACAAAAGAATTCCGATTTCATTCAACTTGGCAATCATGAAGCGCACTGTAGACCCACCGAAGTGAGTGTAAGTGCGGAAATCTACCCCTCCACGTTCCGGAACACGCGTTCTATTATGACGCGGATAAATTTCGAGTTAAAATTACTCTGTAACATACTATTGTTTTAAAATGTAAAGGCAGTTTCGAATTAAAAATCTGAATTTCGGTAATGGGGCCGATATTGTACTTCGAATTACGAATTATCCGCATTTCGAATTAAACAATTTAAATAACATGCAAAACTGTATCTCATGTTTCCGGGAACGAGAGCTTCTTCGAATTACGTGGGATTTTGAATTAACCGATTTCGAATTATCGAGATTCTACTGTAATATCAATCATAATGAAATAGTTAGAGTGGCCTACCTCTTTTTACTAGGGGTGCATGGATAGTCAGGAAAAGTTTTAATTTTCTTAATTGTAGAAACAGACTTTCCTGTACCGTATGTGCAGCAGATTTTTCAATCGACTTACTGAGGGAGAAGAGCAACTATTTCTTTGCTTTATCGTAAAAATAGCAATAGTAGTTGAAGTTTTGCAAACACACCACCAGATGTCTTATGGCGATGCATTATTGTTACACTTTTAGTGTCATAGGTTGCCAATCTGCATCTCAAAGAAAACTGAGGTCTATCGATTCAGCACCAGGGAGCTGAAGTGTCACTAAAAGTTTGCAGATGGTAAACGTATTCATTCTTCATATGCTGAAAAATGTGTTATCGAAACAGCCAATGAAACATCTAAATGTAGTATTGCCACTGTCCCCTTTTTTCGGTCTCATAGAAAAGCATGAGGAAGAATAGGAAAGTCAGAGCTGTAGCAAAGAACCACTCAAAAAAGTAAGTCGTTTCCAGTGATGGAAAAATGACTTGTGAAAAATGCCGGCAGATGAGGTTCTTCTCTGTATGGTTACTGCACAGAAAGAACTTGGAGACGAGAATGATGTTTTAGGATGCTGGAAAATGCATGCGCATGATTTCCCCAGACTTTCAACAGTGGTCAAAAATATATATTGTATACCAGCAACAAGTGCAATAGCGAGCACGACTTCAGCCACACAGGCTTTGTTGTAAATAAGAGGAGAACCTGTATAGATCCCAACCATGCCAACGACCTGCTATTCCTACATAGCAACACGAAGATGGAACAGGTAAATGTACTTCAGTTAAATTATGTATTGTTATCCTACCCAAATCACAACAGAACTCAATGTAGCAATGTTCACACACTTGAATATATCAAACTACTATCACTTGTGATAACTCTTTTAGAAAGAGAAAACGGTCTCTGGTTCTGACGTTGCGGGCCAGAAGAGGCTGTAAAGATGGTGGAAAACATTAATTTGGAAGACGCATTCATTTGTACTTAATATGACAGGCCACCAACGCATGTATATTCAGCGTACAAGAGGTATACAGTACAGTGTGTTTCTCTCATCGGTTGGCCAGCAAGTGCGGCCAACTTATCTGCCTCCAGCCGACTCATCATTTCCCACTACACAGCACAGGAATGTCTGCATTTTGCAGTTCAGGTCCATGCTTAGAACATGTATTGAGTGTTGATCTGTCACTCCAATTGTTCTCGAGCAGTAAAAAGTTACTTCGGGGTATAATTCTCATAATGCCTCCACATGTGTACACGGCAAAGGAAAGGGTATTTATGTAGAATAATTATGATAATTATGTGAAAGACTTTTCATGGTTGACTGTCTGAGGTCTCACCTTGAGATGAGGATAAATCGTCGAGTTACAATTCTAAATGATATTTAGAAAGGTGAAGATGAGAGATTAAGGATGAGGAATCTGGGAAAGAAGACAGGAGGTCGTTGGATCAAAGAAATTCAAGAGGATCTCCAAACAGTTGGACTTGAAATTACAGATGCAGAGAACAAGAATAAAATTACCACCCTTCTTAAGAATCTCAAATTCTCAACTGAAATGATGCACAGAAGGCCTGTAGAGATTTTAGACGAAGTAAGAACACTGCGATCAGAACAAATGAAGTACTGGGCAGATAAGAAGAATCAAACAAACAGTACAACCTTCAAAGAAAAAGTGCACATGGAAGATTCAAGTGGTCCAATGTGGCCAATAATAATAATAATAATAATAATAATAATAATAATAATAATAATAATAATAATAATAATAATAATAATTTCTCAAATATCTTATTTTGGGCTAGATATGTCGATGACACTTTAGTTATGTTAAATCATCCAGTGCTGCTTCCACATTTCTTCTTCTTCTCCTCTTCACAACATTGATCCTAACATAAAATTTACTCTTGAATCTGAACATAACAAAACCCTTAATTTTCTTGACTTAAATATTACCAGACATCCTTCTTCTTTAACTTACAAAATTTTCAGAAAACCAACCCAAACAGCAACCTCTATTTGGCAAGATTCTATACACCCACAAGCACATAAACGAGCTTCTTATAACAGCCTAATGTATCATGCACTTAACACTCTAATGTCTAAAGAAGATTTAAATAACGAATTAAACACCATCCGTACTATTGCCAAATTAAATAGCTTTAACAACTCTTTCACAAACCGTACTATTAACAAATTCAAACACCGCCCCAAAACCACATTAACAAAAGATAAAACCAAACCCACTGCATTTTCCACCTTTACTTTCTCTCAAAACTCTTATAAAATCACCAACATTCTTAAAAAACACAACATGAATATATCTTTCAGAACCAATAACAGAAATCTTGATTTATTACACAACTCGAACTCAATTAATAAATCTCATGTTTTTTTTTCTAAATTTGGAGTATACAGATTCCAACGCAATAACTGTAGCTCTTCGTACATCTGACAGACAGGACGTAACTTGAATATCAGATACTCTGAACACATCAACGCCATAAAATACAACAGATTCTCTGCAATAGGACAACACATACAAGACTCTAAATCATAATTTCACCAGTATTGATAAAGACATAAAAATACTTAATGTTATTAACAAATGCCCCCTTCTAAACACTACTGAAAATGGTTTTATTCACCTTCACCAATACTTCAACCCCAATTTCAATTTAAATGACTTTTCTGAAAAAACCTAATATTTTATTCGACTTCGTTATCCGCTTTTTCGAAAATGCTAAATTTACAAACCCAAATTCAATATTCCAGGTTTTATATAGTTCCTACCGACATTTTCCACTTCCTATAACCCATCCACCTTAAACCAATACCCTTCCTCATTTATATCCCTATTTTTCCTTTATATTAATCATTATCTCTCTACTTCAACCTTTTCTTTCCTTTTAACCTTCCTTCTCTTTTCCCTTTCCAAACTGAACTATATTTTCTAACATTTCTACTGATTTAGACCACTCTAACTTTCAAATTTATACATTAAGCTATTCTAAGATCGACCTCAACTCTTACCTTCAAGATATAACACGCTATGTCATTACGCTCCTCAACTGTTTCAATTTTGCGCTTCTTAATATTTTTTCCTCCTCACAATTGTTTTCTCCATGCCATATGTTTCAATAACTTCAAGAATCTAACATGAGTTTCTTTAACTTAGATATATTTCTTTCAACAAATAATATATGACTATATTGTACTAATTCACTCATATCAGCATTTAAAGGCTTGATACTTGAACTTTTCAAAAAAATTTCATTGGGTTTCCGCAAACTTTCGGAAGCACAGTGCTGATCGGCACGTCTTGCTACTCTTCAAGAACTTGCTCCGTACTACATTTACGTATTTGATCTACGACTTCTTCATGATTTTCGGAACTATCAACACGCAGTGCCTCATGAACTGCAGCTGAAAAATACGTATCTGATCCTAGACTTCTTCATAACATTGAAATTTCAACACAGAATGCTCCCTAAAGTGTTATAGTGCTTCATAAACAACATCTGACGGAATTATTTAAACTTCACATTTTGTTTATCTGTGCATTGTCTTTTATTCTTATTTGTGATTGGCTGAAATTTCAACACACAGTGCTCCCTAAAGTGGTTTATTTTTAAAAATTTTTTTGCTTTACGTCACACCGACATATATATGTCTTATGGTGACGATGGGATAGGAAAGGCCTAGGAAGTGGAAGGAAGCGGCAGTGGCCTTAATTAAGGTACAGCCCCGGCATTTGCCTGGTGCGAAAATGGTAAACCATGGAAAACCATCTTCAGGACTGCCGACAATGAGGCTCGAACCCACTATATATTCCTACTTCTTCTCTAATTTTCTCATTCCCAATCTTGTCTTTCCTGGTTTTCTGGATCATAGTGCGTAGGAATTTCATTTCAGCTGCCTGAAGTTTGGAATTATCTCTATTGGTCAGTGCTGTGCTTTCGAGTATGTAAGAATTGGTGTATAATAGGACTTGTAAAATGTAATTTTTGTTTTCATGGGTATTTGCTCATCCCACAGCAGGTGTCTTACCTGGTGGTAAAATTGTGTTGCCTTATTGATTCGATTGTTCACCTCATGTTTTGCTAGGTTGTCATTTGATATAACGCTACCCAAGTATTTGAAAACTGGAACGCTGTCCAGTTGAGCTTCATTTAACATGACTATTGGTTCTGCTCCTTCCCCATACACTTTCATCACCACCGTCTTGGTCTTGCTGATTTTTAAACCATATTAATTAAACTCCTCATTCCATTTGTATTCTCTCTCCCAATTCCTCTTCTAAGTCACTCCAGATCGCAACATCATCTGCAAATGTGAAGGCTTTGATATCTCCATGTTCTTTCCTTTTAATAGATTTCATTACTACATCCATTACAATAATAAATAGAAGTGGTGACAATGAGCTGCCCTGCTGCACTCCTCTCTTTGTTTCAAAAAAGTCCGACAAACCACATCCTACTTGAATACAGCTTCTGTTCCCACTATACAACATTTTCACTTTGTCTATGAGGCTGTCTTGCACTTGAAGTTTTTTCATGCATTTTCCAAATTCTTTCCCTTGGTACACTATCGTATGCTTTCTCAATGTCCAAAAATTTAAGAAATAAAGGCTTGTTCTTCTCTCAGTATTTTTCCATTAGTATCCTAATTGCAAATATAAGGTCTGTAGTTGACCTTCCTGGTCTGAAACCATACTGCTCTTCTTCCAAAATTGGTTCAACAATATCAGTGATTCTGGTCTCTATTATTTTTTCCAATATTTTCAGGATATGAGACAGTAGTGTGATACCACGGTAATTAGTACATTTTTGTCGGCTTCCTTTCTTGAACAGAGGTACAATGATGCCCATCTTCCAGTCCTCAGGAATAGTATTTTCCTCCCATATCTTGTTGAGCAGTCTGTAGAGCCATTGGATTCCTGGAATTCCCGCTGCTTTCAGCATATCTGCACTTAGTTCATCTATGCCCACTGCCTTTCCTTTCTTCATGCTCTTGAGCGCATTTTCAACCTCAAGCCATGTAATTGGTGGTTCAGTTGTGGTTCCTCGACTGGACTCTCCTCTATCCGTTGTTATGTTTTCTGTATCTCCATTCCACAGCTTTTCGAAATAGATCTTGAGTTCTTGTTTAATTTCTCCCTCTTCTTGTGCCAGAGTTCCCTTATCACGTCCTATTGCTTTTATGGTCTCTTGATCCCTTCGCTTGTTTTTCACTACTCTGTATTGTACCCGTAACGGCGGTACAAACTAAGTCCCCGTCATAGAAATTTTAAAACTTACGTGTTACGCTCCGGGCCGCTTACGAAGGACTGACTGGACGGCGAGCAACAGCTGTGCGCGTGTGACGTAGTGAGCGGGTGACGTCACAGCATGCCTCGCCGCACTACAGAGCCTAGACTGATGTAGAATGTTCTTCGAGTTTCGACGGGTAATAACTTTTCCCACGATAATAATTGAACAAATTGAACAACATCACCATATAACTTGATCCCTTAGCTATGTTCCTGCCGAATTTCACGTGAATCTGACTTGGGACAATAAAGTTATGGAACAAGGGGTGGAGGCCCGGATCAGATATAAATACGTACTGCTTCGCTCAGCAGACCAGTGTGTGTGTTCCAGCATGTTAGAGTGTGCTGCAGTGCGCTGCAGTGTGTTACAGCATGTTGCCAGAGTGTGATGCCAGTGTGTGGCCGGAGTATCTATGTGCACGCTAGACTGTAGTGTTCGCACAGTCGGTTCGCGGGCACGGTGATCGAGCGTGAAGCCGCTATTAAGTTTCAAGTCCGTGGACTTTAACCTAATCGTGTTGAATATGGACTTATGCAGATTTCTTTATATTGTGACAACTTTTTACTCCGATAGGACGTGAGATGAATTGTGTTCTATTGACTGTTACTCTATACGAGTGTCTAAGACTCGCAAACGTTTTCGAGTGCTCGGAATTGAAGTTTTATGTTATGGACAGGACTTAGAACTGATTGCTCCTTACCGAGTACTAAATACTTCGAGTTATAAGACTGTGTTTTAATCCAAATTTAATTTACCATTCCATGAACTGTGTTAATATTTTAGGTCATGAACTGTGAACTGTGCATGTGTGAACAGTGCATTTCAATTCTAATAAACAGCACATTTCAATTCTGCGAACATTCAGTTTACGAACAGTCGAACCAAGGACTGTCAATACTCGATTAATTTCGTCTTTTGATTTCATGTTATTTTCAATACGTGAATGAGTTCTAATTCACGAGTGGAACATCTTTATTTTCAATGAATTATGTTGAACAGTGCTTCAAAGAACTAAGTCATGCGGCATTACCTTACGTTGTAGCAAGTGCCACAAACTTTAAGTGACTCTGTTAAACTCGACGATAAGTTTCGAGTGGACTTTTATTTTATGAGTATTAACTTACATGCTTATTCGAGTCTAGTGGCATTCTTTCACTTAACACGGGAGAAAATTAAGTGACATTTCACCGTATGATAAAGATACGTTTTGTGTTTGAACTTTGTTAAAACCATTTATAAACGTTCCTCTCATCTGTGCAGAAGCAGCCTTTACATTAACTCGCCCCAGGGCTTAACGATATTCATTCATGTTCACCATTCACAAGGACTACCTCAACGCCATTCATTAACGTCGCATGGATCTTCAAGACATCGAATGGATTTTCGAGAACTTCCATCGGGGGACGAATGGTGGTTCGCTGATATGGAAAATGGAGCTGCCGGAATCCAAGGACATCGCCAGCCATAGGACGAGGAACATTTTCTACTGTATCCGCTGTACAGAGGTGACATTACTTTCAATTTCTTAATAAACTCTGGGAAAAAAATTTTAAGATTTATTTAAACAAACCCTCTCCCTCTGTTTGCACTTCAACGAATGGTACACGCCCTGCGTCTCATGTCTACCGAAGTACCACATTTACTGTTACAGTATAGCAATTTCATATTTCCTCTACTGTCCTCTTCCAGCTTGTCTGCAAACTCATTCCATTTCTTCTCTTTTTCTTCCCTTACAATGTTCTTTACAGCAAGTTTCTTGTTCCTGTATACTCCTTGAAGTCTTTGTATTTCTTGTTCATTTCGTTCTTGTCCCTGTTTTTGTTTATTTGGTTTCTTTCTTTCACCGCTGTTTTCACTCTATCATTCCACCATGGTGTCTCCTTTTTTCTTTTGATAGAACTTGTAACTCCACATAGGTATTTGGCTTCTCCCACAAAGGTGTCTTTGAAGGCCTTCCATTCTTCATTAACGCTGGTTACTTCACACTTCGGCAAACTCTGTTGAATCCTTAGTTTGTATTCTTCCTTTATTTGGACTTCTTGCAACTTCCCTTGGTTTTTTTGTAATAAGTTTCTGCGTTTCATTTGTCTATGTATGTCGTATGTAGCAATATTAAATGGAAGGGGGCTTAGCCGGTCCGCTAGTAGGACGCCTGTCGTCTGGTTAATCACGTCAGAGACAGTGAGTGAATCATCAACCTAAATAGTTTCTTGATAGTATATTTTTCACTAGTCATGTAAAGGAATTCTCCTCTCCTACAATTTGTATGAATTTCATTGTTACTTTCATTCTGCTGATTCTGTCGAATGCTTTGGTATAGTCCATGAAGATACCATGTAGCTTCCCTCTTGGATGTTGAAGAGCTTTGGAAGACATTCTATTGCTTGGACTGTCAATTGACATTTCCTAAAACTAAACTGTTCCTCTGGGATACACTTGTCCACTAAGGCTGTCAGTTTCCGGGTTAGGATTTTCATCAGGGTTTTAAGCAATGTACATTCCAATGCTATGCCTCTGTGGGAGTCAGGATTACTCGGGTACAATCTTCCCTTATACAGCTTTTTAACTGTCGAAGTCCTCCACCTGTCTGGAATTTTCTCCTGCTGGAGATATTCACTGAACAGTTCAGTCCATGCCTTTGCTAATTTTTTAGCTGAACTCTGTAAATATTCGTTGAAGATCAAATCATGTCCATAGGCTTTATTGGGTTTCAGTGCTGCAATTACTTCCAGTATCTCTTCTTGAGTGAACGACTCAATGATTGTAATATTTCCTTGGCTGACAGTTGTTTTGCAAGGTCTGCTGTTTTTAGACTGTAACACTTTACTGAAGTGATTATGCCAGATCTCCATAGGAGTGTCTTCCGGGAAGGTTGGATTTCTCAGCTTCAAGACTTTGAAGATGTTGGTCTTAACTTCTTCCACTAGCTTGGATGCTATTTCTTCAAACTACTTTTTTGTTTCTCTGATCGGTGCTTTGTAACTTTGTCTTTTCCTGGAATATTCGTACAGGGAGGCCTCCCAAAGTGACGATAACGCAATGTGCAGTGATTGAATTGTTATTTTCCTGGACTGGTAGCAAGCTATGTTAAACCAGGGCTTGGCTTTTCTGTTGAATGTCTGTATTGTCATCGTAGCACTTGATTATAATGTCTTCTGGTTTTGTAATTTTCCACTGATATGGTGGATTCCTTACACTGGGGTAAAATTTAGTGAATTGCACTAAGTTACTAGTCTAAGTACCTACCCATTACCAAAAATATGTCTATTTACCATTAATCCCAGTATAATAAATATGGTCCGTAACAACTCTAGTCACAATAGCCAACAACGGAGTTTTGATTTAAACAATAATGAGCAATTTGCTTTAGAAGAACTATGAAAAGAAGTATGAAGTAGTTAGAACTTACCTGCTATTAAAAACTCTGTTACTGTGATAACATGATATGATTTGTGGAATAAAAGTAGGGAATACAGTTGCATCATCAGGACATACATTCGCCATTGTTTTCATTTCTCCTTGTACAGCTCCTGCCAGGTCGGGGTGCTGATAGCACTTCTCCATCGTTGCCTCTCCTTCCCCCACTCCTCTTCAGTAATTGTATACCAGTCCAGTCTTCTTTTTCTTATACTGTTCTTGACAGAGTCCATCCATCTTGCTATGGGCCTCCCTTTTGCCCTCTTTCCTTCTATCTTAGCCTCCAACACTTGTTCTGGTATCCTTCCCTCCTCCATCCTCATAACACGTCCAAACTATTTTAATTTATTCTTCTCCACTGTATCACTCAGTTTTTCTATCCCTATCTCCTTTCTGAGGGGCTGCCTGGCCGAGGTGGTAAAGGCGTGCTCGGTTCGCCCGGAAGGACGTGAGTTCGAATCCCCATCAGGAAGTCATAAAAACTTAAGAAACGAGATTTCCACTTCCGGAGGTGCACATGGCCCTGAGGTCCACTCAGCCTACACCAAAATTGAGTACCAGGTTAATTCCTGGGGGCAAAGGCGGCCGGGTGTAGAGCTAACCACTCTACCCCATCAAGTGCCAGGTTGCGGATAGTGGGAGCCTTTACCTTCCACCCCTCCAAGGGCCTTCATGGCCTGTACAGAGATGACTTTGCTATTTTTTTTTTTTAAATCTCCTTTCTGTCCTCAACATTTCTTACTCTGTCTTCCCTACTATACTCCTCAGGAACTTCATCTCACTGCCCTGAATTTTACTCTCAAAGCACCTAACTCTCTGATGGATACTTTTATATAAGGGTATAGTACATCTTATACCTTATCTCTTTACATTTCATATGAAGTTCTTTGTTCCACACCAGTTCCTTACATTCGGTACAATGTATTTCTCGCTTGTACCCTTCTGATCTGCTTATCCAAATTTGCTTCATACATTATTTTGTTAATATTGTCATTTAACCCTTTCCCATGGACTATCTTTGACTCACTGTCTGGAGAAACCTAGAGTAATAATTTGCTTGTCTGGGTAGTTGTGGAGTACCTTCACTAAATAATTTATTCTGTAAAAACAACTTAAGATATTGCTTTCAAATTTTGTAACAATGGAAAATACACTATAGTAATTCTAAAATGATACAATGAGATCACCTAATTACTCGCAAGAAACCCTCCCCCCGTTCAGAATGATACACCAGGAAGCATCCAATATGGTGCATAATATTAAATTGCTTGTTCTTGAAGTAAGTCTGAATTGTTGGGCCTGATGGGGCTCCCATTTTCTTGGTAATGCTGAGAACACAGGAATTCACCCTGAATCTCCCAATTAATTTCATTTTCGGGATCAGTCGGGTGAAGATATTTAGACAGCAAATCATACTTCCTCTTGGATATACAGATTATAAACAATTATTCACTGAATGGAATTGGCAGATAAATTGACATTAGTTGGAATATTATATAATTAAGTAGAGGCTCATAGTCCAAAACAGAATTAACTGGAGAATTAAAACTGATAATTATGTTTTTTACGAGTAGACCTAATATTTTAAAAGGAGATGGTACCTGAATGAACATTTCCTGTCCTGTGCCATCTTTCAATTTCCCTCAGATTCATATCCTGTACCAGCTGCTTCCCATACCATTTTTATTAACATACCTACAACTTCAAACTCACTACCATTGCATTTGTCAACACATTGATCTAATTTGTAACAAATATCCTCTGCATTCAACTGGTTATGAGCAGCCATGCTGCTGCAATGTGTTTACATTCAGCCAGCTGTTTGTTCTATCTAAGAAAACGTGTCAAAGAACACTTTATTTTAGGATTCTGTGCATGCCAGTTGTATCTAGGAAGTGTAGGGAATTCACTGGTTCCAAAAAGGTATATGTTCAGCAGACAGATGGCAGAGGAAGTCGGTTTGAAAGTCGAGTACGCTTTACTACGCAACCCGCGGGAGACAACGTGCAATTCCAGTACGCTTTACTATGCAACATGCGGGAAAGAGTTAAAGCCTCTAGTTGGATTTGCACCAAAGATGTCTTGAAGAAACGTAAGAAAGTATTATATTCAACCTATTATAAGCCTATACTAACCTATACAGCTGGATCGTGGACTACAAGAAAACGAGAGGAGAATACAGGCAGCAGAGATGAAATTCCTAAAGGCCGGTATCCACTGATTAACATTTAACAAGATGTTAAATGTTAAAAGTGTTAAATGTTAACTGGTGACACCATCAACATGTTAAATGTTAAATACTGTTTCATTTGACAATGTGTCCACACTCAATAAACGTGCTAAACTTGACTTCCTTTGTTTATATACAGGTAGTTCATCATATCAATTTGTGGTAATACATTTAGGTGGTATCTAGATGATTCAAACAAGGACAATGGACTTAAATGAAGAGGATTTGGCCTTTGTTATTGCCACTGTTGCTTCCTGCTATGATTTAGAAATGCAGTTTTATTACGCACATTTCCTCCCCTCATCCTGCTCATTGCTTCAAAAGCAAACCACTTTGAAGTATAAACTTCGTCCGCTCCCACCCCCAAATTCTGACTTTTCTGAACCTTTTGCAATTCTTGACTGTACTGGGAGCGGAGGAACACTAGATTTTTTTTCAATGCATTCGTGGGAACAATTGTAGATAATTTCGAGTTCCTGGAAACTGTCGGCTTTCTTCGCTTTATCTCTGTATTCCTTTGATGAGACATCCCACAAACAACGTCTGTCTATTATATAATTAATTAAGTCCAGAGTAATCTCCTTGCTCCACTCCATTTCTGACTATGAATTTTAGTATAGTGCAGAGAGAACGATACATGTGTGTGTACTGTATTTGTACCTTATAACAAAGAGAATGAGTGTTGCAGAGTGTTGTAACTATAATCCTACTTCACGATAAGCATGTCATTTGCGTCATTTAGGCTATCTGTTGGCTGGAAACAGCACGGAAGTAGCCGAAGCTGTGCCGACATCTCACAAACAACGAATTGACTTGACATGTTTTCCACCTGCAGCGGAAAACACGCCAACATGTTAAAAGTGTTAACCTCACATTCTGAGTTAACATGCAAATGATATAGATGTTGATTCCCATAAGGAATCTGAAATATTTGTACCGGATGAGTAAATTTATAATACCAATATAAATGGTCCGTTATTGGACATTATAAAATTGATGCCTGCTTGGCCATCAGATGATATAGATGTTGATTTCCATAGGGAATCTGAAGTGAGACAAAGTCTCTCATAGTGCATAGGCATGAGGAAGAGACCATGAGGAAGACCCAGAAAGAGGTGGACAGATTCAGTGTGGGAGTGCATAGAGAAGAGGGGAGGAAAACCAGAAGATGTACTTAAAAAAGGAGAAGAGTGGTGGAGAGACAGGCAGCAATGGAGGTCCTTGATTCACTACCCGACCTGGGAAGCTAGAAACGGGAAATGATGATGATGATGATGATGATGATGATGATGATGAGTTGGATTTGCACTTCTGCATTGTTGACTCCCCAGATCACTATGCCATCTGCAAACAACAATATTTTCATAGCCCCTCCTTATCTTGCCTTTGTTTCCTTCAGACATACATTATTAACTGTTAACAGAAGGGCCAAATTTAATACAGAAGAAACACAAGTGCAAAGAAATAAAGAACTTTAATTATATCCATAAATTATATGGGAAACTTTATAACGATATAAGTCAATACATTTAAGACATATTCCATTCTTTTAAAAATATTTTGTTCACACATACACATGGAAGTCATTCAAACATCTAAATTCAAGACTGCTACACTCACTACCATGGATTTCTAATGCTTAATTTGGATATTTCTGATCTTCAAAACAAAACTACGACACTGCGTTACTATAGAACCATGGTGCTGACTTATTATTTTGAGCAATTAAACATGTCACATACACTTGTCCTTTTTTAACACCTTCAAAAACAGTACTATGGTTAGACTATTATTTTGGCAAATAATGTCTGGTAACTTGTAACTGAACACGAACAATTTCTCTTCCTTTCTATTCCAATCACTAGAAATGGCAAGATCATAAAATAAACTGTTCTTCAAAAATCAATTCCTGCAGGGTGGAGAATGATATTTCTCAAAATTTGGATTGTAAACTTTAAAAAATGCCATTTTACGAATGTAATGCAATGTAAAGACCCAGCAAAATGTATTACTTTTAAAAGATATTTCAATCATTAGCTGATATTTCTATTGACGATATAATTATTATATGGTCCAGACTTCCTGTTACTATTCAAACTATCTCAAAGCTACTAATAATATCATCTACAATTCAATAACAGCTTAATATTAGCCATAAAGTGCACAGAGTAAAAGGTTTTACATCAACAGTTTGAATCTAAATGTAGCACAATATATAACATACAGTATCAGGGGAAGCTCGAGGATACTTTGACATAGCATGGCAATAATGACAGGAGGAGGAAATTACACAAACTAATTTTAAAAGGTTTAGTAAACATTCTTCCTAAATAAGCAGACTGGAAATTAATAAAACAGTCATGGTATATAAATGTATACAGATGAAAAGCAAAATTTGTCACATCAATGATCAATATTTAATGAGATGTAAGCTCAGAGAGTTTTAAATGTCAAAGCCCTGTGTACAGCAGAAGGAACAAAAATGAAATTTTATCAATAAGTTTTTACTTATGGTACATTTACTGTTCTACAAATATTGGCCTGAACATTCAAATGAGACTGGTAATTTAAGCTGTATTGACAGCAGCTCAACAGTGAGCTGCAAAACTATTTGTAAAAATTGATAAAGGAGACAGACAACACCAAGGGATGCAAGACTACTGTCAACAGTTGGTGCAATAAGATACGTACAAAGCCATTTATTTGGGCCTGTTTAAGCTGGTAAGTCAGCTCATATTAGCTTGAGTGGTAAAGTGAGGAAATAATATTAAACTTTCTGTCTACATTCTTACAGCAACCATTTTACAGTGAACATCAATGCTGAGAGGTATAATCTGATAGCCAGATTTGGGAATCAATGGATTATCTGGGGTAAACCCATTGTTTGGCTACTGATATCACCTGATCTCATATGCATCAATTCCTTCCTCCAAGGACATATCAGGCAACTGCTCAATGAGACATGCATTGAATAATAAGAACTCAATGAATTAGCTGGGGTAAACCCATTGTTTAGTTACTGATATCACCTGATCTCACATGCATAAATTCCTTCCTCCAGAGACATATCTGATGCTTGTTGTTTAAAGGGGCCTAACATCTAAGGTCATCAGCCCCCTGGGACATATCAAGCAGCTCTTGACACTCACCGAATCAGAAGGAAGTTTCATCTAACAATTGCTGTCATCTTTGAACTGCTCATGCATGACATGCCAGGAGTTTTTTAATGTGTACAACAATCAATGTTCTGACAATGTAGCACCTTCTGTGAATTAACAGTTATTCATAGCTTTCTACATTTCTACCACCAATAACTTTGTAAACATCCCCCAACATCATCTGCCGACTTCAACGGGCATATGTATTCCTATCTACAATAAGTTTGTCTTGGTGTGTTCTAGCTTTATCTCCCTAATTAACTTACAGAAACAGTTTTGCAACATCGCATTACAATGAAACCTCATTAGTGCGTTCCTCATTAACATGTTTACCCGGTTAGCATGACATAAATTTGAAGTCCCAATTTTCATCATTTTTAATCTACTGTATATAAAAAATACCTCACTTACCCCGTCACAAATTTTTGCTATTACCGTTTAGTGCAATCACATTTTTCCTAGCCCTGAAAATGTCATTCGTCATCACTTGTGAAAGGAATGTGATTTGCAACTTGGGTAAGAAAGAGCCCTCACTGCAGTTATATAACGGGAAAAGTTACATAATGGGAAAACACCTTGAATTCCTGAACTTCGAGGATAAGATGCACCTTCAGGAAGCAAGCCGTTAGCCTTAGGAATGTTCAGTTTTGCTTGCCGATTAGCAGTGAGATTGCTGAATAACACAGTGAGCCTGTTTGTGCTTGTACTTCGCATTCCATTCGGAAATTAGAAATTGATTTTGTGTTGAGTGGTAGTGAATATTTGTCGCCTGATAGCCTACATCTAGATAACGAACATTATCGTCTGAAGTTGACTAGCATGGTGCATATTTGTCTTGTGACAGCCTAGTTATGGGTTCGGAAAAAAGTCGTGAAATTCCTTACTAATGACAATATTAGAATCTATCCAAAAGAGGGCTGGCACCCGCATCTTTAAGAGTGCAGAGGTAGCGCGAATGTTTAAACTCACACCTTCGAGTTTCGATTTGATCATTCGAGTTGGTTGAATCGAAGTTCTGTCCATTTCAAAATGGCGGCCAAAGTAGCAGTCGCACATGGTTGAGTGTAACCTGAAGTTCATTGTCTAAGAGTGTGACGAAAAATAATGTTTAATAACCCACTAGTCCAAAATAAAAGGCTTCTACTACCATTTGTTTTAAAAAGAGTGTGACCTGCAATAATACTTGATATTTTCATGGTCCCCATGCAAATGTTTTCATATTTTTGTGTCTGGTGTTTTTCATATCTTTCTGTGCACTACAGTTATTATTTTATAATCCCCAGAAGAAAAGGTTTTCATATTTGTTCTCTCATGTTTTCCCACACCTTTTAATATTCTCCTCTCATCTTTAGAAAGGGTAGATATAGTTTTCACTGTACCTGCGGATACATAACGTAAAATGCCCTCATGTGATATAGATGTTGATTCCCATAGCGAACCTGAAATATTTGTCCCGAGTGAGTAAATTTATAATACCAATGGTATTGGTATTAAAAATACAGTCATGTCAGAAAAAAATCATATCTAATGTTTCCCTATTGCTGTTGGATAGTTTTTATTTGTCTATTCAGTAGTACGTTTTCTTGCTTAGCAAGTTCTTTTTCCTTGTCCCCTGCAGAAACGTCTTAATGAGGTTTTACTGTATATGTCTCACATATATGGAAAAACTGGTTGTCTTGAAGGCTTTTAAAATTTAGCAGTACTATGGAACTCTAAGCATCTCTTGGAGATAAATGATGCTGAATTCCAGGACTCTAGAGAAAGTAAATTGGAAAAAAAAAAAATTATAATAAAAATAATAGTAACATCAATTGGGTAATGTCTTTGCTGATGGGGTCATATGAAGGACCACTCAATTTCAATGCTGAGGCAAAAAGTTTCAATGAAGGAAAATAATTATGTGGAAGACAGAGGAATTTAATAATTTAAAAAATATGAATAACAATGGTAATAAGCTAATGGAGATGGCTGCTTAACATGGTCAGGATAGCGTGTACCACCAGTGCTACATATACTTCATTCTCTGAGGCTGTTATGTTCCACCAATGCAACACGCTTTCATACTGATTAGTATTTCTTTGCCTTCTGGGAAGAATTAGCAATGAATTGAATGCTTGTTATACAGCTTCAGGAGTCAGCATATGGCATGACAACTGGTCATGCCTGGTGGCAATAATATGAGATGTACAGAAATGAGAAATATCTCCTAAAACAATCAATAATGGCACAAAAACTTGAAGAGTATACAAATCCTCCAGTCTTACCAACTGCATTAATGACTAATATGTGAATTAATACTTTCATTTGAGATAGCCTTGATGAGAAAAAGAGGAAGACCACGTATGTGCCACTAGTAGTGCATGTCTGGCTTTCCTGTGAGCTGTCAGTTTTTCCACCATAAGTATACAAAAAAAGGTGGAATAGCACTGAAAATATCCTGCCTGTATGGAACATGGAAAAATTCCACGTATGGCAGGGAGGAACTCTAGAAATCATCAATAACGGTGGAAAACTTCATGAATGTACAAAATGTTGTAATGATTACCAGATGAATTCATGTTCATAAAGAGAACTAAACTGTTATTTGAAGTAACCTTGATGATGAGAAAAGGCTGACTGCTTGTGTACCACTAGTGATATATGCCTGGCTCTCCTGTGGGCTGTCAGTTGTTCCACCAATGGTAAATGCAAACAATTATGATTACTGCCACCAAAAATACACTGTCAGCAATGTAAAGGGATGCATCTCTCTTATATCAACCACAACAATATGGAAGACATAAAATTCTACTTACAGCAGGAGGGAGGAAGCTAATACCAAACTCCTTTGCAAATGGGTTAAGAATGTAGGGTCTGAACAGGTGTAGTAACAGATCAGTCTCTAAACTGAGTGATGATGATAATGAGGACAATATTATGTACATTAGCTATAATAAAATACAAAGATAAACTACATGGCACAGTTTTTATCCAGAAAGCAGATGTCTCTTCCTAACATGATCATTTGCTTACAATCAGATACACAGTGCATCCATTTCATCTTACACATGTTAAAATATCACAACATACATATGACAAACCATGGAAAAATCTCACAGCAAGCATAATATGGATACACTGATCATCACAGCTAGTATGACAAGAGTACAATGGTTATCCAATTCTGCTACATAATCATTTCCATTTAAAATAAAATATATAAAAAAAAGACAAGATAATTTACATTTCAGTACCCCATCAGGTGTATTATGAATGTTAAAAATGTCCTGGCAGTTTATGAGTACATGGATTAATAAATTAGTTCTCTACAATATAATATGCCCAATGTGGAAATCAAACATTTAAATAACACACAAAAAATTATTAAGTACTCCCAATACAGGATTCAACAATTTAATGACTATGTTCTTCAACTAACAAAATTGGAGCTAAAATACAAACTTTTAACACTAGAAGTAACTAACAAAACTGGAGCAAAAATACAAACTTTTAACAGTAAAAGTAACTAATACTCCAGAGAAATATTAAAATATCAATCTGAAATCTAGAAAAAACATTAAAGGGCATAAATCTTGCAAGCATGGATTAGAAACTATGCTGTTCACTTTAAATACACCACAAAGATGTATCTTAAATACCCTGTCAACATGATGAAAAATAATGTTACTGGCACTTGTACAAAAATTCATATACAGGTTGGAAGAGGTGTAAATGCTAAGCTTCAAATGGGATATTGCTCAAAGTAAGAGAAACAAATAAGCTGAATGGCGTTTTGAATACAGTAATTTAATGTAGGCAGATAACCTCCCTCATAATAATATGTGCTCCAGCGAAGCTCTTTGAACAAATACCCTATGTTAGAATATTTAATCATATCAAACCATACGTATCAGAATTTCAGCATGGCTTTTATCCCAAGCGTTCTACTACGACTAATCTTATGAACTTTATTCAGGATATTTCTGATTCAATGAATGAAGGGCTTCCTATCGATGCAGTTTATACTGATTTTGCAAAAGCTTTTGATAAAATTCATCATGGCATACTTTTGAGTAAATTATCATTATTTGGTTTATCTTCTGAGTTTCTGAAACTAATTTATTCATATCTATTAGACAGAAAACAGTTTGTATCTTACGCACAAAATACTTCATTTCAGTTCAAAGTTAATTCTGGAGTCCCCCAGAGCTCAAACCTTGGTCCATTGTTCTTTTTATTATTTATAAATGACTTACCGAAAGTAATAAAATATTCACAATGTTTACTCTTTTCTGACGACTTAAAGATTTACAAGCAAATTACCGGGTACGATGATGCTATGGAATTGCAAGCCGATCTGAACAACTGTTACAAATGGTGTGTTGCAAACAGGCTTTTTTTCAATATTAAAAAGTGTTTTGTGATCACATTTTCTCGTAATAAGAATGTGACTACATAACTACAGTATAAATGGTGAGATCTTGCAGAGGTGTAATTTAGTAAATGATCTGGGTGTTATGCTTGATTCAAAACTTTCATTCTACAGTCATATTCATAATATTACAAATTATGGATTTAAACAAGTAGGGTTTATTATTAGAAATACTCGGGAACTTAGGGATGAATATACTTTTAAAATCTTATTCAGTCATCTTGTTAGAAGTAAACTTGAATATGCATGTGTAGTGTGGGCTCCTCAGAACATGTGTACAATTAACGAAATAGAAAAAATACAAAATAAATTTTTGCAATATTTTTAAAAATATAACCGATCATCATATGATCAAAGAGTTTCTTATAGAACTCTATTAAATGAATTTGGTTTAATGGAGCTCAGTACACGTAGAATATTAGCTCAACAGATATTTCTTTACAAGACAGTTAATGGAATATTAGATAACCAAGAGTTTCTTAAAAGAATCAACTTCAATACCAAGAGGGTAACTCTTCGTTTGAGACAAACATTTTACTGCCCCTTCTCAAGCACCTCACATCATAAAAATTCACCTGTTGTAAAAATGTGTGAAGTATATAACAGAATATCTTCAGACAGCAGACAAATAGATTTTGCTTTATCACTTTCTTTATTTTCAAAAATTTTAAAACAATATTTACATTATAATGAATAATTTATTGGAGAAAATTAATTCAGCACTGAAATATGACGTATGTAATGCCACTATTATTTTTCCAATGTATATGTGTTTGTGTATTTGCTATTCTTATGAATATTTTTCATTTTTCTCTGCTTATTTGTTTTATCTACTTTAACTTTAATATTTTATGTTTGTATGTCTTACTGAAAATGTGTTTAAATTATTCTTAATTTAGTTGTGGCAATCTTGGTTTTTTAATTGTTATATATTATTTTGTACATATAGGTACCATTTATATATTGAATGTATTCTGTACTTTGTATTTTGTATTTTTGTAATTGGGGATATACCCTGTTATGGATGTATTAATAAATAAATAAATAAATATCACTGATATACTGTGCAACCCTTGGTAAAGCAATAGCCATTTGTTTGAAGTAGAAATCTGTAATATATTTTACTTTCACAGTTTTTAAATGAATAATTCTATACTCATTTTACCTCTTTTATTTCTTCTTGTAACAAATAACTTCCAGAGAATTAAACTAACTTTCATCATTTTTATAACAGTATATGAATAACTTCACTGGAATCCTTTTAATCATTTGCAGACAGGCTGTCCTCAGAAACTGAACAACAACAACAACAACAAAAAAATATCTACAGAGTGATCCAACTACTCTGCCAGTGATTCCATGGATGATTCCTGAATGATGTCACTTCACAATGAAGTTTGTTTTTAATGTTTCCTTTGTTTTTTGCCGACATTTACTTCTTTGCATTGTTCCATAAATTGTAACTAAGTTAACTTATTTGATTGCTGAATATACATTTATTAATAAAAGATAAACAAAATTGTGTTATTTACTGCACAATAACTTGCCACAATTTACAATTTACCACAAGAATAATATTGCAGCAAGAATTGAAAGCACTTGCACATTTACCTATTTATTTTGGTACTTACTCATTCATTTAAATCAGATTCAACAGAAACTAAGAGAAGTATTTCACACAAGACAAAAATAAATGCTTAAATACTAGGGGAACCAATATTTGGTTGTGGTGTTGTCCTTGATAAATTCTCCAATGTGAACTAGAAAAAGGGTATTAACTCTACTACACACGAGTGAATGGATGAAAGCACTCCAAGGTAATTCATTTACAGTTATAAATGTAGTTAAAGCTATTCTAAATATCATGAACTGTAATCAATACACAATGGAAATCTAATTTGAAGAGATAATTTTCTCTATTTTTAAATGTTCACAAAATAAAATCACAACAAAATGATAAAGTAACAAGTATTGAGTATTAAGGTTACCAAGCAGCCAAGCAGGTTCAGTAGTGACCTAAAGTAAAGTGGGTTTTTTTGTTTTTTTTTGTTTTTTTTGCAAAGATGGTATTTGTAATTCTTGTCAGATTAGTTTATCATGTCATGTCTGTTATAGTGGTTGCATAAATGGCTCAATCCTAAGAGAATACATATTTTTATGCAGTTTGTTCTTGGTGATCAGTTGCACAAAATGTTTTGCCCATTACTGTCTGTAAAGGTGGCCATACACGAGCGGAATTTCCTCAAGGTTCGGCCTGAACAGTTCAATCCTTGAGGAATTCTCCAACATGTGTGGCGGCGTCCTTGAGGCCGCACTGGGTGCGAGAGATCCAAAAATCCCGAACAAAATTCAATTCTTTTCCGCCTTGAGGCCAAGCAGGCCGGATTTTCCCAGTCTCTTGCTGCGTGTATGTGTTGACGGCAGTAGGCCTAGATGATTTGTGAAGTGAAGTGATTGTCGGGAGCATCCTATATCGTCATGTCTCGAGAACTTTTAACATAATTTATACAAATATACCAGAATGGTTGCTTGTGGCAAGCGAGTTCAAAATATTACCATGATAAAAACTATTTGCAACACCACGTGAACAACCAACCACCACAAGTCAACAGAACTGTTGTGTTGACCTGGAGTTGAACCTTGAGAAAATCCCCAAGGCCTTTTCTTTGAGGATTTCTTTGAGGAAATCCTCTCCGTGTGTGGGCGAGGGTTCGGTTGAGAAAATCCCCAAGGGAATCCCAGAGGCTTTTTCCTTGAGGATTTCCTGTACGTGTATGGCTAGCTTAAGTCTTTCCAGCATTTCAAAATTGTTTGTCCTTTGTTGTTGTGAATTTGCCTCACTTTTAATTCAGTAGATTAAATTATAAGAGGTATGTGTTCCACATAACTACTGTTCCTGCTTTGTAACTGTTAGGTTCTTCAGTGTGTCGAACCTAATTTACAAATAAATTTAGAAAATATCTGAAAAAGAAAAAATATAATAACAGATAATACCTTATGTTATGTTGTTCTTCTTCTTAGGGAAAAGGTTTGGGAAGCCATGATCAAAAAGTGACTGGGTACACAAACCAAAGACATGATGCAAGCAATGTACAACAACTGTGTCAGCAGCATACAGACTTCGGACATGGAGATTAGCAAGAGGGTGCAACAGAGAAATGCATTCTACCCGAGTGTTAAGAAACCTTGTCTGAAAAAAGGAAGTACCAAGGAAGTGTAAAGAGATAATGTAAAAAATATATTATGCACCCATATTCACTTATGCAGCCAAGACCTAGACAATGACAAGTGGGGGATGAAGTAGAATTCAAGCCAGTGAAATTAAATACCTAAGAAGTATAACTGGAAAGGCAAGGAAATGAGAGAATTGATAGAAATAAACTAAGATGGTTTGGACATGTAAAGAGAATGGATGATAAAAGAATACCAAAACAGGTGATGGAGATGTTCAAGGGAAAGAGAGCGAGAGGGCAACCTAGAGCAAGGTGGACTGATTCGATAAAGAAGAATAAGAAGCCTGGACTGGAACAAAATTATGGAAGAGCAATGGTGTAAGGAGAAAAGAAGGTGGAGAAGCAACATAAATGCCCTGATCTGGCAGGGGATGGATACGGGGAAAGGAGGACGATGAAGATGTTATGTTATATTTCTTTTTCAGGTATTTACTAAAGTTTATACCATATATTCATAAATTAGTTTTATCAAAATGAAGAACCTAACAATTATAAACTGAGTCGAAACTGTATAAAAATGTCAAAAAAGAAAAGTATTCAGAAAGAGGAACAAGTTATTCATATGACATGGAGGGAGAGGGAGAGAGAAAATGTTGCCAGAATAAGACTGTGATAGAAGTACATGAAGAAGTAGCAGATGAAATGGAAAATAGTTATGATGATGATTATACTACGGATATGTAGAGCGATGAAAATTATACAACTAAAAATGGAATGCCTTGGTATAAAAATTCACAAGTTGAACAGTTCAAAATATGCTATTTTAAACTGTTTATTTATCATTATGTCTTTAGACAAATTTCAAATATAAATACTCTCTTATTCTCTTATTTTTTAGATGCTGAATTCCTCCTTCTGGGACAAGTACTGGAGCTAAGAGCTAATATTCCCATGAAACATTGCAAAAATATCTGAGTGAGATTCAACAGAGTGAGGCTGCATACAAGTATGAGATAACAAGAATAACTACTGTAAATAGGATAGAGAATAAATATGCTGGTTTGAAAGACCACCCATCTTTTTGCCACAGAATGAGAATATCTTTGTTTAACATTACTTGGTTTTCAGTGAGATGGGAATTTCCAGAGCTTTGTTTAACCCTACAAAGGTGGAAGTGTTTTATATCTGTATGCGGACTGAAAATATAGCAAATTAAAACTCATCCAGAATTATCGAAACTAGCTATAAACATGCATATGTACATAATATTAATTACTTAACTTGACCATTGGATATACTCAATCGCAGAGGTCCGTAGGATATTATCAAATTTTTTTGCGAAGGCATGTTAGCGCAAAAAAGGCATAAGAGTCATTCCATAAATAAGTTTTATGCCAATCCAAGCCCTTTTATCTGAGAGTATTGGAGATGACCAGTCTTTGATTCTACATCTTCTAGTTAGAGGTGTTGCTTGTTGTTTCCATTTATTTCTCTGAATTACTCTTTCCTCGTAAATTATGTCAAAATTTCGGTATCAAAAAATAGTGAAAAGTGCTCTGTAGGCTTGGCCGGCATGTCAAAATATGAATGTAAAGTTGGTCCTTGATTAATGTTCTATATCAGAATGGTATATGAAGGTCGTGGGTCCAAGTTACTCACGTCACTGCATTCGTCAGCTGTTTCATTCTCCGGGGCACTTGAGTAGTTCTTGCAGACACTTGGAAAATAAAATTAAATTAAATTAGGTAACCAGGACAAGGTACTTCTAATTTCATGGTAGATATGTTTGAGTATTTTGAATTTAGAGCTGCACTTAAGATTTATGATAAAGAAATTGTATTTATGAGCCCTAGTTGAAATTGGGTGAATTTGAGGTTATAGTATATTAACATTAGAGCTTTTCATTATTAGGATTCTAGTAGCTTTCTCTGATTTCTTATATTTGAAACTAGCTGCCACTCTATGATGTCATGATTATGGTTCAACATCTCCTCTTCCCTTCTGACCTCCTCTCCTGGAATATGTATAAAGTATACATAATGTATTTCAAAAAGTACGGTAAACCCTGTGTTCAAATTAACAGAATTGCAACCTATTTGAATTAGTTGGAAGTATGAATTATAGATTTTTGTTTTAATATAGGCCTAATGGCCGAAGCCATAACAAAAATATGTACAGGTACAAACAAGGTAATGAGAAAATACGTATAACATAATAAAAGCCATAAACAATGTCATAATAGAGAGCATAAATTAAGGAAATATTTCACAAAAAGAGATTTGTGTTATAGAGTCCAAAGTTCCAACTATAAACACACTAGTCAATAGAATATTGCACTAGTCTTCAAATGAAAAAAGAAAAAAAAAAAATTGTAGCTTACAGTAACATAATATGTATATTATGAATGATACTGTACCAGTGATCTACAAAATCCAAGCCAACTGAGTATAAAGGAGAATTGTGTGAAATAAAAATGCTATAGTGTATTGTGGTGTTCTATGATGCGATAAAAAGTTTGTACGAATTATTGCAAATTCCAGACTAGTGTCGTTCAATATAGGAATATATTACCATATAATAAACCTAATATTTATGATTATTTATTTAAAAAACAAAAACAGTAAGTTGAGTATTTTGAAGTTAAGCATGAAAAGTGAATAAAGTCTCTGTTATCCTCTATCTCAACATTCTGTACAAAGGGCCAAGAAGTCTTTTAAGATAAAAACCTATAAATTTACAATGCAAAAACTTAAACCTGGTGATCCTTAATGTAGGATTAGATTCTGTCAATGGATTGTTAACAAATTTGCATGATGGAGTCATTGATCCCCTTCTGCTGACAAGTTATGTTGAAAATGAAAATCCACAGCCTGTTTCCAGTCATTTGACCGGGTCAGGGATGGAATGAAGCCCCTATCTAGCAGCGAGGATAGGAAATGTGCCGGCTGCCGAAGCCTGTCGCACTCCTCTGGGGCAATGATAAATGACTGATAGATGAAATGAAATGTGAATGGAGAGTGTTGCTGGAATGAAAGATCACAGGGAAAACCGGAGTACCTGGAGAAAAACCTGTCCTGCCTCCGCTTTGTCCAGCACAGATCTCACATGGTATCCAGCGGTGAGAGGCCAGCGCGCTGCCGCCTGAGCCACGGAGGCTTACAAGTTATGTTAATATGCAAAATTACAGATACTAGAGTTCCGCAAAACCTACTATGCTGCATAAGGAAGGCCTTCATGATTACAAAAATAGGAGCGTGGTGTGCAAAGAATAACAGGACCAAATTTATTTAAAGAAGGAAATAATTAAATCACTCATTCAGTTTCAGCTGCACAATCTACTGACGAAATCCCAGTCTGATAGCAGAAATCCTTCCTACAAAGGTTCTCAACAATTAGTCAAGAAATACTGGATTATGAAGTTGAGACTGAAATACAGTGAGAGCCTATGAACTACGAACCAGCTATGCAATTTCTTCCTATTGGAAACACGACAACCACCTGCCAAGTTTAATGCACGAGAGGTGTGAGAGCATCAGTCCTGGCCCTGGATGCACAGCAAGCTTGTTAAAGAGCGAGTGCCTACAAAACATGTACTGGTGAGTTGCGTGCTGTTCTGTTTTGTCTATTACATCACAAAGTGTATTATGGCTCAGTATAGGTTATCTACTGCATTATATGTGTTAATTCAGTCAGCTCATCAGGCCCAAACACAATTTCAAGAACGATTCCCAGATGTAGAAGTTCCAGGTTGTTCCCGACCTAAACCACGACTTTTATCTCTGGGGTAGTTAAACAAAATTGTGTACACCAAGTGTACGCATAAATCTTTTCCAGTTCCGCTAAGAGATGGTGCCAGCAAACAGTACGCAGCGTATGAATTTGACACATACGCCAGTCTGTTCGTCTGACATTAACGTACCAACACACACAAGTTGAGTCCACCAAACACTAGCGTCTGTGTTGTATCGTTCAGTGATCATGTCAACGTTTGTGCCTGAAAAAGAACATTTGCGGCATGCATTGCTTTTCTAATTTAATCAAAACAAAAAGGCTGTGGAAAGTCATCGTTCGCTGATAGAAACATATGGTGAACACGCTCCATCGATTACAACATGTGAGACATGGTTTCAACAATTTGAATGTGGTGATTTCAATGTGAAAGACAGTGCATGCTCTGGTAGATCACAAAAGTGCAAAGACGAGCAACTGCAGGTGAAACCATTAATGCACAATGCTATCGCCAACAAATGATTAATTTAAATATCACACACTGATCGAAAGACAACCAGAATGGGCCAGAAGACATGGCAAAGTGATTTTGTTACATGACAATGCACCGCCTCACACAACAAAACCAGTGAAAAACACCTTGAAATCGCTCGGATGGGACAGCCTTCCGCACCCGCCGTACTCCCCCGATCTGGCGCCATCTGACTATCACCTCTTTGCATTAACAGGGCACGCGCTCGCAGAGCAGCACTTCAGCAATTTTGAGGAAGTTGGCAAATGGTTTGAAAAATGGTTTGCCGCAAAAGATAAGCAGTTTTTCTGGCATGGTATTCATAACTTACCTAAAAGATGGGTGAAGTGTGTAGAAGCCAATGGCGAATATTTTGAATAAACAAGAAATGAATTTTCTTTGAAAATTACAGGTTTTCTTTACCACAAAAACCAGCAAAAACTTATGCATACACCTGGTACAAGATAAATTGACACACCCTAGAAGAACTGAAACAAAATATCTGCCAAGAAATTGGAAACACTTTTGCATTCCTTCTATTCATTAATTTTATCCAATTTTATCTATCATTTATTCAGGTTAACTTCATGGACACCGCAATGAATTGCGAATTCATACCAGCCACAAATTAAGAATGTGTCAGTTTTAACCCTATCTTCATGTGCCGTCCTGACAATGTCAAACAGCATTTCAGCATGGTTTTAACGAGCACTACGGGAACATTTAATTTCATTTTATTTACGTTGGTTGATGTGGAAACACCACCTAGCAGTACTGCGTCAGCTGATGGTTATTTACAGTGGCGTCCAGTGGCTTACATACTGTTAACATCACTCAAGTAGATTTGGTGATTGATGATAGGACTACAGAATCAACTTTACCAGTTCCCGATTTGCAATTGAAATTGTAATGATCAGCAGTGATTGAACTAACAATTCTGTGAATATTAATACGGGAAAGAGTCTGGATGCTGAGCATACTCCAGATGCTAAGAATTTAGAGCCTAATTTATTTTTCAGATTTTTCACATAGTTCATTTCAGATTTTAATGTTAATTATGTGTTTGTACATTAGTTTTTATGTCAAACACATTTGTTTAGTTATTAGATGTATTACATTAAGGCTAAAGATGGCCAGCCAAGGCCAAACCTAGTCCCTAGTTTAGTAATGTAATTCAATAATATTGCACTATTGAAAAAGGTGGACCATTATGACATTAATTTAATAATTACTATTGTGAACACTTTTGCAACATGAACTACAGCGAGTGATTTATAGTTTCTTAAAGATGTGCCACAAATGAATGGACAATGAAGGCAGGTAGTTTCAGTATCTCCTTTCATAATGCTGGTAACAAACTTCTTAACACTAGGAACGCCGGAACATACTGTATACCTAGAACCGCCGATGCGGTCATTTTGACCGCTGTATGGGAATCATTATTTTAATTCTCAATATGTATAGTAACGCATTATCATCATTTTAAATCTGTATTATTAAGATTATAGAGCATTAATTATGGGATCTAACATGGAAAAGAAACAAATTATTTAATTGTATTGCAAATATAATATTTTCCTCATTTCTTCTTCTTCTTCTTCTTCTTCTTTTATGACCACATAGGATCACTTTAGTCAGTCCGTCGTTCAGGTCTCTTTGAAGGGATTGTTTGGGCTTTGTGGTCCTCCCAGTACTTCTTCAGACGCTCCGATCTTCGTGCCCTTTCCTCAGTTGAAAATGTGCGTGTTGTTGGTTTGTTTTGTGTAAGGGTAAAGCGGAGGTTTGTATTCTTGAGTTTTGTATTCAATTTTATCTTATTTTTGGTGTCTTCTGTTGTAAGGCCTATTTCCTTCAGATCCTCTCTTACTTCTCTGATCCATTTACATCCTGTTGTGGTATTTTTTGAGACGAGATTGTGTTGTACTAGTTGTTTCAGAAGTCTCGAGTCCTGCATCCTCATGATATGTCCAAAGAATCCCAGTCTCCTCTTACGCATAGTATCTGTAATGGGTTCTAGCTCTTTGTACACGACTTTGTTAGGTATTAACCGCCACTGTCCATCTTTCTGATATTTTTTGTTGATACAGGTTCTTCCAATCCTCCTTTCAATTTTCTGAAGTCTGTCAGTCTTTGATTGTTTATTCAGGTAAAAGAGTGTTTCTGCTGCATATGTAGCTTCTGGTTTTATAACTGTGTTGTAGTGTTTTATTTATTACAAACACAAAACCGTCACTATGAAACATACTTATCTAATAAACAAACATTGTTTTACTTAAAATTCTTTTAGTCTGAACGGTAAAATAGTTATTACTCATTATCAGAAAAGAAAATTTAACATTTCATTTGGTGTAATTTATGACCTAAAACATGTTTGCCAAATCCACGTACCACAACATATTTGTGTCTTTCTTTTCCTTCAGTGTATTTGTACACACTGATGCAATTCTGCGTCTTTAGAAGCAGGAACTGCATACCACGACTTTAGCTATGTTCTTTGAGCAAGAACCACACACTCGCTTTTTGCACTTTCTGCAGGTAAAACTTTTCTCATTCCTGCATTTTTCATTTGGGATTGCCTCTTCTGTACCTTTCCTTGCACAGGCTCCCTAAATTCGGGTTCTGTATCAACAGACTTAGGTTTAGATCCCATGTACCCCATACAAAATTCCTCTGCTAGCTTCAGGATGTCATTTCGGTGACTGATCTTCTTCCCTGTCACTTTGAAAATGATCCAGGAGTTGATAGCTGCAGAGTCAAGAATATTATGAAATACATCTTTGTGTAGTGGATCGAACAGTATATTTTTTTCCCATTTGATCCACCTTGTCCACACCATATTTCGTATTGTTGAAGAAGTCTTCTCTTTCGGGAATCCTTTTGGGATTAGCTTGAAGTTCGACTTCTGATTGCAAAGTATTGTACAGTATAGAAGCATGTTCTGGTTTCGTTTACCTTGATAAACTGTGTGTCATTGGAATGTTTCAGGAGAGCTGAGTCATAAAGACTAGCTTTCATAGCGTTCACAGCTTTAGGAATTTCTCTCCTTGATCGTCTAATGGTTCCAACAATATTCGTACAATTACTTTTCAACTTCTTACCAAGTTTTTCTGTTGTAAAAAAGTTGTCTGTAGTCACTTTTCGTCCCTTCTTTTGAAACGGCTCCATCAACTTCATTACTACACTTTCAGGAAAAGTCTTGTCACATGGTCTGAGGTTGTCTTTTCCTAGGTAAGGATACCTATTGCATGGAAACTTTGAGTCAACATCCACAAGAAGCCAAAACTTAATTTCAAATTTATCTGGTTTTTGTTGGGAATGTACTGTAAGAATGGACACCTTGTTTTGCTTGGAAAAAGCTGCTCATCAGCAGGCAGATTTTCATCTGGAATAAAAGTCAATTGACAATTTTCAATGAATTTGTTCCATACTTTTGATACTAACGCAAATTTATCAGTCTTCAAACGTTCTAATCTTGTAGTTCTGATGTCGAAACGCAAAAATCTTCAGATTTCTTGAAAACAGCTCCACCCCATTGTTTCACTGACCAGAGTTCATCAGGTTTAGTGCTACTGGCTCCAAGAACACCACGAGCATACACTAAGACAATGAATGCCTCTAGTTTTTCTAAACTTACACTGCACAATGTATCTCCTAGAACACGTTTTGCTTCCGTTTCCGTACAGTGTTTGATGTGTTTCAATACAGATTCATCAATAAAAAGACACCACGCACTCGCTACACTGTTGTCAGGAACATACCGCTTTGAATATGGAGTGGGTTCTGGATTTGGTTTCAAAATGTTGTGACAAGCCATCCTGCCAGGTGTAGTATTCCCAAACTCTCCTACAGTCCACTTCGTGATGTCATCTGTACCTAGTAACGTAATACTTGGTCCTGAGAGGCTTGTGTTGATGCGTCCCCTCTTATTTCCAGCTTTTCATATTACATTTCTTTTACTGCTATAATAGAATAATTGAAAACTTTCAGTTCTCGGCCTATACCAGGCATAATTGCAGTCTAAATGCTGAATTTCAGTACCAAAGTTGAAATGTTGACATCAAGATAACGTATATCATTAGGGAATCATGGCAGCGGAAGAAGGTTCGCTACTCTCAGAGGAGAGTGGCTCTTTAGCTCTCGTAGCCGCCTTTCAATACATGAATAAAGAAGAGAATGAAGAATGGCCGTAGATAGACTATCATAGTTTCATTGTTGTGTTTACATTATTGCAGGGAGAATAATTATAAACAAACGTTATCTCAACCAGAGGAATAAGCACATGTTCTAACACATTTTATTATAATAATCAATACAGCGGTCAAAATGACCGCTTTGGCGGTTCTAGGTATACTCGTTACCTACGTCCTAACCAATGATGCAAAATTAATAAAATTTAATAGGATGATTCTGAATGGTAATCAGGAAAAGCCACTGAAGCTCTTTGCAATACGACAGAAAATGTGGTCAAAATAAGGCTTTGAAAATGTGTAGCGGTCATTTCTAGTGTTAAAACAGTTCATGATACTGTTGTGTAGTTGCATTACCACTGCTGAACTGTGTCGACACAGAGCAAGTGACTGTCACGCTCGTTGATAGGAACAACACTGCAGGACTGGTTCTTAGTTCAAATGCTCTCACTGTATACAGCAATCTGAAATACTTAGGACAACATGATCAAGTTGAGAGTAAGAGTGATTTCCCTAGCTACAGGGTGGGATACAAATATATATCAAAGAGTACTCTAAATGAGCCTGTATTCTGCCTTTGTTTGACCATTAGGTATTTAAAGTCAGATATTTAACATATACAACATTTCTCTTCCATAATAAACACCATAATGAACGATGGAGTAATAAATCCTAGTTTCCCTTACATGGAGGAATATCCTGTTAAGGACTTTCCACTAATATTTCTTTGGAGAGTCTCCTCTAACCTCTACCTGGATGAAGCTGCTTAATAATAGTTATCTTCTATGTCAACACTTAACATATTTCAACTGCGCAACCTACAGAAATAACCTTTTACCAGAAAAGTGATCTCTTCATGTTATTTAACAGCAAAAAATTGTCATATCATAAGTTATGTACAACAAATGAACTATTAAAGTACTTTCTCATGGGTAGATAGTATATTAACATACAGTACAGCAGTAATATTCGAATTATAATTATCACTTATTTTTTTAACATACAGTGTGGCACAGAAATCATGCAAGAGTTGAAAATAACTTGTGACTTTTGTCCTTACAGTGACATTAACTTTCCCTTTTGCAGTCTTCTAAAAGACACTCAGGAAATTAACCATGGAGAAGTTGAGAATCGAACAGCGGACAAAACATATTGCACTTTACTTTGCAAATCATCAGCCCCAGATTTGATAGGCCTGAATTATTTTCTTCTATCTTGAAAAGCATGCTAGCAACTGCTGATGAGCACCAGAGCAATATTTGAGTGGAAACTGATGGGTTACAGTAAGAAACTGTTGACAAATTTATGAAAAATGCTCTGAAAAGAGTGTGAGGAAGTAAATGGTAGTCATATGAAAGAGAGAGAATTTTTCTCAAGTAATGCACATGCTGCTACGTATTTTATCTTCTCTATTATGGTGTTGAAACATGGACTTCAACAAAGTCGCCCAATAAAAAATTACAGGCTTTTGATATGTGGCTCTACTGAAGGATTCTAAGAGTGTCATGGACAGATCATGTCAGAAATGCGGAGATCCTCTGAAGGACGAGAAAAGATACGGAAGTAATGACCACTGTAAAAAGGACAAAGCTTCAATACCTCACTCACATCATGAGAAACAGAAGCAGATATCATCTACTGCAAGAAATTCTGCAAGGAACGATACCAAAAAAACAAAAAAACTACACATGATTCAAACCCATGTGCAACTTCTGCACCACCCTGCATAACATAATTTACAATCATCCAAAAAGTTACAAATGATCCAAATCCATATGTAACTTCTGCACCACACTGCATAAAATAATTTACAGTCACCCATTAGCATACTATTATTATCTACACAACCCTGTAATAAACACAAATAATAGATTGTCACTAAACAGTAGTGCCATATCTAAAACGATGTTTTGTATGGTCCTCTCGACAAGAAAATAAGTGGTTTCAATAAAGCAAGCTTGTTTTACATGACTGGTGATATTGTGATCTTAGCAGTGGACCCCCAAGATCACTGTTGCCATGACTTAGTGACTTAGTGGCTGGGATTCAAACCATAACTACACTGACGAAGTACAGGCGTTGCAAATCGCCACTACACACTGACTTTCTTTTTGTCCGTCATCTATTTCGTCCACCAACAAGGCCACTTTTGGAAGAGGTGGAATCATAAACTTGCATTTAAAACAAACACACACACACGATTGAGAATCCCCATAGTACGGTTGTCACTAAATATCAACAACACTTACGACAAAATGTGTGGTGTGGTTTATACGTGATGAACTGATCGGCTCATACATGCTACCCCGATAACTGAATGGACCAGTGTATCTGACCTTCTTGGGGGATACGCTGCCTTTATTATTGAAACATGTGCTCTTAGCAGTTTGCCGCACCACGAGGTTCGTGCACGATGGGGCTCCAGTGCAATTCAGTTTGCATGTATGCCACATTTTGGACAACACTTTACCCACAACGATGGATCGGGTGACAAGGTCCAGTGCAGTGGCCTGTCCAGTCTTCTGACCTTAATCCACTGGACTTTTATCTGTGGGACCACACAGAAAGTGTGGTGCACGCTATTCCGGTTAACAACATCAACAACCTAGAACAGTGTATCAATAATGCCAGTGCAGCTGTTCGATAGCACCCAGGTGTCTTTGAGTAGTTTTGCTGGTCCATTCGAGGCTGATCATGGCGGGCACTTCGAGCATCTCCTACGATGTGATATGTCCTGCAAATCTGTTGTATGTAACTCACTAACAACGCATTATACAACATGTTCATAGGGAAATTTTTTCTTGCTTTGATCCCAAGAATCACCCTTCAGTCCTTGTTTCAAATGTTTACCCTGTATATTTTTTAGCATTCTCTTTCAGCTACTTCTTACCAAGCTACACAAAGACTTTCATAAATTAAAGCTGTTTATTCATTAATTAATGGATTTACATCCCACTAACCACTTTTACAGTTTTTGGACATGTCAAGGTGCCGGAATTTTATCTCGCAGGAGATTTTTTATGTGCCTGTAAATCTACTGACACAACGCTAACATATTTGGGCACCTGCAAATACCACAGGACTGAGCCAGGATTGAACCTGGCAAGTTGGGCTCAGCTACTCAGCCTGGCAAAGCTGTTACACAACAGAATTTCAGAGTGCAATTTATAAATATACCTTAGCCCGTATTAGCAAAATAATGAACCAAATAAAGTGAATCCTTAAACATTGAACGATCAGACCTAACCCAGTCCATGGTGTGGTTGAAAACTTCACTATCACATGACAAAATGTGCTAGTTACAATGTTTCTCATGAGAATTATATTACTCCATCATAGAAAATGAAACATGATTTTGATCATTCAAATCACCCAAGTACTTGCACAAGAAATATATACCTGACTTCGTATCACATTCATACTGTGTCTGAACTCTTCAATAAGGAAAAAAATTGGAAAGGAGCGTCTTCTGTGGATAAGTGGTAGAGTGTTAACCTTTGGATCTCAATATCACATCTCCAAAGCCTGCAGAAGTAATGACATTTCTGAAGGGTGGGAAAAGGTCCATTTGGCCCCAATAAAGTTAACTAAAAGCTCACCAATAAATTGCCCAATATAAAGTCCCAGTTTTTATGCCACCTAAGAGAGCAGTGTATAATCTGTAAATACATTTCCATGTAAATTATTTATTTTTGTAAAAACAAGAGCTGTGCAATTAATAGAACAGGGATGTGTTACTTGTAAAATAATTGTTACAGAATTACCAGATTTCAGTTTGGTCAAATATTTTTAAGTCTTTCTTACTTATGTTATAGCATGTTTTTTGAAAATTTAAGGGCATTTTACTGATAATTTTCAGTTAGTTACTTTTTAGGGCATCAATATCTGACCCCTACTTATTACATTACATATTTATATATAAAATGTGAAAATTTGCTCTTTTCCTGTTTATACAAAAGAGCTCCAAAAGAAATAAACAACATAACAATCAAGTTTTCCTGTTGGCTGATGGAGATTAAAAATATTTACTATTTGGCCCTTTTATAAAACGTTTGTGGACCCCTGTGCTAGAATTAAACAGAACACCAAAACTGACATGTACGCTGTCTAAATGGTGTCAACATCAATCAATCTGCAACAGGGTAACTGAGATTATTATTATTATTATTATTATTATTATTATTATTATTATTATTATTATTATTATTATTATTATTATTATTATTATTATTATTAATCACCATACCATCTATTCAGAACAGCACTGAAGATGCTATTCACAATATAGGACAGAAACAACTCATGGTAGGAACTTCATATAGGTTGACAACATTAATTTACTGCATTATTAACCAACATATACATTCTATGCAAAAACTAGGAACAATTTCCACTTTTCTAGAACATTCCCACCTTAAAAAAAAAAAAACGTTACTATATATTTTCTTAGTTGAATTAAATTTTTGTCTTTTCTTGATTCAGGAGTTACTTTGAACACAATTTTAATGTACAATAAGAGTTGTACATATTCTTACCAAACATTAATATTACTGAATATAGGAAATCTGTTACTAAAATCTCAGTCTTATGGAAAGGTATTTCTGCTTTTGCCCAATTACAATGCCATCCAGTTAGAGGTTGGAGATAGACCTATAGCCCTATAAATAAATACATTCCACATATAACATTTACAACACAATTTTAACAACTTGTGCTCTTCACAGAAGGCAGTTGTAAACATTCAAATGTGCAACAATGCCTTATAAACATTGCAATATCAATTGTGCTCTCTATATTGCATGTCAACTGCATTAACTACAACATGTGTAAATGCTACACATAAAACGTCAACCTGATGTCCCCTGCAGGGAAAGTTCAAATAGAAAACTCTAAAACTTAACTACGTACGTAGAAGTCTTTCAGCTCCCTTTGCTACACAAAAGACAGGTGTGGCAGTGCCTCTGGTTCAGACATACAGCGTGGTATGAATGGCCACAATGGAAGATGGTGAGCCCGCCTTCCTTGATCAGTACTTCCGAGTTGAGAGGTAACATGCAGCAGGGACAGTTGCTCTTCTCAAGATCGACACACACTCCCCAGTGGTGCTTGGAAGAGGATGAGTTAAGTGGAACTGACTTCTTTCCCAAGTCCTGGAGTAGACTCGCTTCCAATGCTTTACCCAACTATGGAATAAATTTTTTTAAATCAGTCAGACATTTAATATACTAATTTCCTTAACATAAATATGTAAAAGAACAACAAATCATAATTTCAAATCACACATGTAATAAGAATATGACCAAAGGATTTTTAAAAATAGAATTATTATTATTCATTCCTATGAGGCCTGCTAAGGACCACTTGCCAATTTCAATTCAATTCTTCATACGTTGTTGTTTTCTCTTCCGTTCTTTTCAATATTCTTTCATCCTCTCACTACGCTGTTTCTTTCTCTCCTCAGACCACTTTGCACCAGGTTTCTTCTTCAATCCTCCTTGGAATCCTTCCATACTTACTACCCTCTTTCTAAAACTCTCTGTCCATAGTTTCTTCTTCTCTTATATTATTTCTTTCTCAATCTTTCTTTACTTCTTGAATCCAGCTAGTTATTGCCTTTTCGTCCCAAAGGTACTTTAAAATCCTTTTTGTTAATCTGGAATCATCCATTCTGTAAACATGTCCAAAAACTTGCAATCTCCTTTTTCTTATGGTTTCTGTTATGTTTTCTTGTTCCTGTATATTTCATCATTAGATTTTAATTACCATACTTCTGTTGTTTTCACAGGGCCTACGATTTTTCTCACGATTCTCCTTTCTAGTACCTCAAGTTTACCTAACCTACAGTTCCCGAAAAACTGACGAGACTGATAATTGCTCTACAACAGGGAAACGTAACACAGATACAGACACGAAAACAGGGAACAAAACCCATCAAAATTTATCATGGTGTGCTTCAAGGCTCCCCTTTGTCACCGGCATTATTTAACATCGCTACCAATCATATTGTGGAAGAACTTTCTGAAGATTCTTTAGCAAGGAATTATGGTTACTCGATTGCAAACGAGGAGCCTAACCTCACTATAATGTGTTTCGCCGACGATACGGTAATATTTGGGAAAAACACTGAATCTGCTGCCGAACTAGCCAGGATCGCCATAGAAAGATTTAAGGAACTCGGCCTGGACATCAGCGCTTCGAAATCTGCTTGTCTTTTTATCAAGAAAGGTCGCCTAACGGAGGAGAATATCATTATTAATGACGACTGTGAAATTAAATTACAGTGCAACGGAAGTGCGATTCGTTACTTAGGTGTGAATTTCATCAATGAAATTAAACTGGATCCACAAGCCGTAGTTGACAAGACGCGAAACAAGATTGACACCCTTGTTAGCTCACCATTGCTGCAATCTGACCAGAAATTTTCAATTTTAAACAGTTCAATATCACCTACTCTTATTTATCCACTCCAAGTTACTCCCCTAAACAAGATACCTCAATCTTTTCTATCAGATGCGGATAAAATATTAAAAGAGTGGAACTAGAATTATTACAACTACCAGCAGACGTTCCGGATCACATGGTATACACCGAAAGGAAGTATAAAGGCCTCGGTCTGTTTTGCGCCACTTGGGAAGCCAAACTACAGCATATTAACATCTGTAATAAATTATCCCTTGCAAATAACGGCTACATTAATGCAACTAGAAACTTGGAACAAGAACGTACAATTTGTTTGCAAGATCTAGGCATAGAAATGAATGATCGAGTTATGTCCAAAATTAGCCATCTTCCCAACGTAAGGAAGGTCGACAGATACTACGAGACAGAGAAGTTCAGTCATGGACGAAGTTGCCGCACAAAGGAAAGGGCGTTGGACTCTTCCAGGAATACATGCCAGGGAACAAATGGATAAGAGATCACCGAGGCTTATCCTGTGCGGAATGGAGAGAGGCCATCAAGATGACAGCGAATGTGTGCGCCGTTCGCTCTGTGCCAGGAAGGTCCCAGGACAACACCCTCTGTCGGCGTTGCCACAGAGAGCACGAAACTCTTGCCCATGTCCTGGGAGCCTGCCCTCACGGGGAGGTATTGAGAAATTCCCGCCATCATACAATACGACACATGATTGAGACCTCGCTGAGGGATCACTGTTCCACGGTGCACGAAGAGGTCTCTGGCCTAGCTACCGACAGGAGTAACAGACGTATTGACATGATAGCCTTTAAACCAGCTAGCAAGCAAGGACTAATCTTAGATCCCACAATACGCTTCGAGTCGCAAGTTGGCCAGGCCGAAGAGGTGGACGCCGAAAAGAAGTCAATTTACCAGCCAACTGTAAACTACTATAAAGATAAATATCACCTAGACAATATTTCCGTCCATGGACTCATGATCGGAGCTCGAGGCACAATCCCTAAATTTCTTGTACAGCTATGGGATTCTCTCGGTCTCAGCCGGACACGACTTCACGACATCGCTATCGCCGCAATACGAGGTTCAGTGACCATACTCCGCAATCATCTATATAATATCTGAAGAACCGTATTGCAAATCTATTCCTGAGCCTTTTGGTGAATCTTCTACCTGGCACACTAGCAAAGTCAACAGTAACTTAGAAGACAAAATACTGTGTAGTCGACATACTTTGTCCTTGTGGCAGCCTCCGCATGGGGGAAGTTGTAATAATAATAATAATAATAATAATAATAATAATAATAATAATAATAATAATAATAATAATAATAATAATAATAATAATAATAATAATAATTTAGTACCAGGCAATCATTTGCATATAAGCATTCTAGTTTCACCACTGTAGTGTAGTGCCTTATTTTAAGATTTTTAGATAGACACTTTTTGTTATAAAAATTCTTTGTGATACCATATGCTAATTCCATCTTGTGTACCCTTTCTTCTACTGCAGATTTTTCTAAACCATTTTCTTGAATTATTTCTCCCAGATATTTGAATTTTGTTACTCTTTCTACTGGACCAATATTTATCGCCGAAAATTTTGGAGCGTTCTCGATGTTTGTAACAAATTTTGTTTTTTCTACGGAGATTCTCAAACCTCTCTTGTTTGCTATTCCTTCCAAGAGATTGATTTGTGTTGTTGCACTTGTTAGGTTTTCTGACAATATAGCAAAATCATCTGCAAATGCTAATTTATTTCAACGCCATTGTTTTTTCTCCCCAAAGTTATTGGCAAAATGTTATGTTCTTTAAGCTTTACATTCCAAATTCTTACAATTTTGTCTAGAACATAGTTGAATACAAGGGGTGACAAACAGTCACCTTGCCATACCCCTGTATTTATCTTAATAGGTTTTGATATCTCACCCATAAATTTCACCTTTGAAATTGTGTCAGTAAGTGTTTCTCGTATTAGGTTTGCCTATTTAGTTTTCACTCCAAATTCACGAATTGTTTTATCTATGGTTTCTCTATCAACCAAGTGAAAGGCCTTTTTTAAATCTACAAAATTCACAACAATGTCCTTTGAATTCAATATCATATGGTGAATTATGGATTTTAAGTTAAATATTTGTTCTGAACAAGATCTACCTTTTTGAAATCCAGCTTGATACTCACCCACTTGCTTGTCAAGTGATGTTTCTACTCTATTCGGCAATATCAGGGTGTATTAGAGCCACTTTCCATTCTTCTGGAATCCTCTCTGTTCTCCAAATATCTTCAAAGATTAACTACTGCTCTTCAATGATTTTTGATTGAGACCATTTCAAAAGTTCAGCTGTTATAGAGTCTTCTCCACTAGCTTTATTAGTCTTCAGATTGTTAATTCTTTAATTTCTTCAGCAGTGGGTGGTATACCTTCTTCCAGATTTTCAGTTGTTCGAGAGAAATCAACTTATGGTCAGGTTCAGGGCAGTTTAAAAGTTGATGAAAGTGCTTCACAACTATTTCACAATTCTCAGCATTGCTTAGGCCAAGTCAACCATTTTCATCTGTGAAACATATGCTAGGTGCTTGATACTGCTTTAATTGACTTTTAGAAGTCTGGTAGAAGTTTCAAGAGTTATTTTTAACAAAGCTGTCTTGCAGGTCAATAAGTTGTGATTTTCCTAAAGATCTTTTAACTCCCCTTATTATTATTATTCCTTTATTTCCATGGCATGGCTCAGGCTATGAAGCCCGTTATTCTGCCAAACCATATCTTATAAACTAGGCATCAGAAGTTTATGAAAATGCCTATTTTGTTTGAAGGTATTTATTTAAAGGCTGGTAGTAGATGCATCCGAATTATGACGAAAGCTTCTGGTGAAATTTTATCTTGCCTATTTTTTACCTTTTTTCCGGTTGTGATTTTTTGTTTTTATATGTACTTTTTTTGCCTTTCCTAAAAATATCTGAGTATTTTTGTAACAATATTGAAAACTTGCTGAGTTTGAAACTAGGAACTGGCAGTTCTTATAGTATCTACAGATTTGGGACACGTCGCTGGAAAGGAATTTGTTTAGGTTTCACTACCTGACAGTAATCCTGCACATGCTGACCAGTATGAACATTCCATTTTCACACAGTTCGCTACCAGACACCATTATTTTCCTCGCCCGTGATGACCACCGTGAACATCCCAGTTTCACAGTCTTGGATTATCTTTGTCAGGGTGTAGTTATATGGTAAAAAAATGCTGAAATTCAAAACTTCTAAAGCTTCTTTATATCATCATTAGGTAACAGAATAGTATCAGGTCAGGTTTGATCTATTCTTCATTGATGGTATTACTTTATTTAGAACTAAGATGTAAAATTACCCTCAAAATCATGTATTTATATTGTTTTACCAAAGACTGCTTAAAAATGTGTACCTGGTGATATTTATGCAGTCAGTTGGCAAGTGTGAAACTACTGTAGGCAATTCACATGTTGCTGATATAGGGAAAAAATTACTCAGATGAAATCAGACCTCATAATCATACCTGGCGGTCAGACATCTCTCAGCCTCTCGATGTTTCCGTGAACAAGTCCTTCAAAGACTACCAACATCAATTGTACATGAATGGGTGTCAATGAATGCACATTGTTTTACACCAATGGGAAGAATTCACAAACCGTCAATCAAACAGTTGTGGCAGCGGATTCTCCGAGCATGGGCTATGATTCCTGAACGTGTGATAAGCAAAGGTTTTTAAAAAACGGCCATATTAAATTCTTTTGACAGATCAGAGGATAATATATAAGTAATAATAATAACAACGTAAACGTTTCCACCTTTTCAATACTAAAATATATTCACAAAATTATAAATTACACGGTACTAGTTTCGACCCATCTAGGGGTCATCATCAGCCGTATTGGAGCAAAGATCACTTTTGGCGAAATCCTAAGAAAATGGTTTTTTTTTTTTTTTTACGACAGCGGACTCAGAGCATCACTAGATTCCGAGGAGTAGTATTCTAGTTTTGAACTAGGACCCGGAGCTTTACTTGTGATCGACAGAAGGTTTTGATAAACGGAATCACTTGAGTCGCTTTTGCTGTCTCCACTGTAGAGAAACCTCCTAAATAAGCGGACTCAGAGCATCACTAGATTCCGAGGAGTAGTATTCTAGTTTTGAACTAGGACCCGGAGCTTTACTTGCGATCGACAGAAGGTTTTGATAAACGGAATCACTTGAGTCGCTTTCGCTGTCTCCACTGTAGAGAAACCTCCTAAATATGTTGCACTCCTCTAGGATTATTTTCCATCAAATCAATCTGATTTTGTCCCATTTACTTTTCTTTGGAGCTAATTTTTCCTGAAAACAAAAATGCCTTTTCGCGGAAATAACTCATTACAAACTCCGCTACGTTAATAGGATTTAAAACATCATCCTCTGAGGAACTCATTTTCACTGTCTTGCTTTCTTTAAAACCACCATCAAAACCGTTGCGTTACTGCTGGATACAGTGAAAACACCCCACAACCGACCAGCACATGCGGCTCTGCTTATTACTGGCCTTGGGTACGTAGGCCACCAGGGCTGTCCATTCCAGCCAACGTACATTTACAGAACTCGCGCGACAAATGAGAGATTCACCACATGATTTCAGAGATTTGTAGTTAAATCTGGAGGATGATTTTCTGTAATTTGTCCTCTTATAGTACAACGATTGTGTCAAAAAGATTTCAAGGTAGGTTTCAACCTGTCTTACCTGATACTTTCCTTGTTAGTAAAAGTAACAATTTTATAGATAACAGGAATACTTTCATGATGGATTGTCGTATTGTAAAGACACATGGAACAAGTATTGCTGGCAAATTCTTAACAGGTTCTCTTCAATATTATGATGCCAATTTTAAATTAATCGTTATTAAACATGCGGAAATAAAGAATAATTGTGCAGCCGCACAAAAATGCGGCATAACAAAAGCCAATGTTCGGTGTTGGTGGGAAGACAAAGGTAGTCTACACATGTGTACTGTACAAGAAAAGCATTCAACGGCCCGCAACATGGACGCTATAAAGAAGTCGAACATGAAATTGTAAGGTATGTGCGCGAAAAATGTAAGGTCGGAATGGCTATAACACGAGATGCGATACAAATGCAGGCTCACGAAGAGGAGGATTTCCCTGAACTTTCAAAGGCAGTACAGTAAAACATGCTCAAAGCGGAACTTGAATAAAGCGGAATCTTGTCCACTATGGAATATTTGCTTGGTCCCGGCAAAGCTTACAGCGTTATAATGTACTTACTTTTGTATAATGTGGAATCTAATCAATGCAGAAACGGAAATGAAAAATGAAAGAATTCTTTAAACTCTACTTGTACAATGCAGAAAATATTAAGAACTGATGTAGTCCTACGTACAATATTTGTGAATTTCTGGGGCTGGAATGATAAACGTCATTGTTTCAACAAACTGATGCACGTGTTCAGAGAGAGTTATAGTAAGGATGGTGGAACGAATGAGGTGCTTGAAAACACGTCTACAATATCCTACTTGTGTCAAGCAAGAAACATTCCCTGCAAGGCAGAGAACTTCATTCCAAGTGATGAACAACTTATGACATACCACATTTTTGAATCAGCTACAACCCTTCTAGCAGTGAGAAATGCCAAGAAAGAGGAGGAGACGGAAGAAGAAGGAGATGAGCAAGGCGATGACGATCAAAACAAGATTTGAACCCATGAACAGGCCCACAGTGTTTTTGTAACATAAAGCTATTTGCTATTACACCTAACTCTTCCACTCTTCTTGAACTAATGTACTCAGTTCAGGACTGTATTCAGAGACACGATTAGAAAGAAGAGGAAACAAGTTTCTTTGTTTGATCCGTGGAAGAAAACTTAGTGTACTGTACAGTTTTATTATGGAAATAAGTTTAAGGAACCCATACCTTGTGTTCTGAAATACAGTAACATAGTTTGTTATAGTACCAAAATGATATACTGTGTATCAAGTTGTATGTAACAATAAAGTGCAGTAATAATAATAATAATGAAAAAATAAGTGTACTACACCACTGCGTACATCATAGCTGAGCGTCATGCACAGGCAGCTTCAGGTAAGCTCTAAATAATATATGAAACTACTGTATACTGTATTATGTTTTGTGTAACGGTGGTAGGGATTGGTGTTTCAAGGCAAAAAATATGTTTTGTGTAATGCGGAAACTTATCTAATTCAGGAAAAAAATAGCCACTTATGATTCTGCTCTGAGCAAGTTTTGCTGTATCAGATACTTCTAATGAAGATGATTCAGGAAGTATGTAGGATTTACACAATACTTGTTATGTTTATTTTACTTCACAAATTAAATTTCAAATCTGTTCTAAATAAAATTACGATTTCACAAAGCACTTTTTAATCCTGATTTAATTTTTTTGAAGGAAAACGTGGGGGTCGTCTCACATTCAGGGTCGTCTTGGATTTTGAGAAATACAGTATGTTGTTGATATCTCGTTAAATGCGTTTTGATGTTCTGTAGAAATTCCGAGTTTTTTTAAAATAATCATCTATTTGGTTCAGTAGAGATTGTTCAAATTTTCAATCATAAAGTCAAGTTTCTTTTTTACAAGTTGCTTTACGCCACACCGACAAAGATAGGTCTTATGGCGATGATGGGATAGGAAAGGGCTAGGAGTGGGAAGGAAGCAGCCGTAACCTTAATTAAGGTACACCTCCAGCATTTGCCAGGAGTGAAAATGAGAAATCACAGAAAACCATCTTCAAGGCTGCCAACAAGTGGGGTTCGAACCCATTATCACCTGAATTCTGGATACTGGCCGCACTTAAGCGACTGCAGCTATCGAGCTCGGTATAAAGTCAAGTAACTACTTATTACTATTAATAATAATGTTAACAAAACAAAGATTTCTTGAAATATTTACCTCTGATGAGAATAAAGATGTTTTTGATGATGATCTGCTATCATCATTTATCATGTCAACTACTTCTGATCGTAGACCACCAACATGTTTCTCGACTATAGCAGACAATATACATGACTGAAAAAATCTGAAACAAGAATTAAAGGATCATTTTTTAAAGGCAGAATAAATGTAACATAGAAGCTAAGTAGGGAAACAATAGTAAGAGCAACTTTCTGACACAATAAAGCAAAAACCATGCATAAAAGAGCAGAATAATCTAGAAAATCAAGCAAGTTCACAGAAGAAAAAGTGTAATAACTTTTTCAACCTAGCAATTTGACACAGAATGGTGCTAGCTCTCTCTCCTGATCTCAGTTAATGGATCCACTACCTGAGCGAAGCACAATATACTGTCATTTCGAGGCAGTTTAATAAAATTATTTATCATTTAACTGAGTGAGTTGGCATGTGGTTAGGGGCGCGCAGCTGTGAGCTTGCATTCGGGAGGTAGTGGGTTCAAATCCCACTGTCGGCAGCTCTGAAGATGGTTTCCTGTGGTTCCCCATTTTCACACTAGGAAAATGCCAGGGCTGTACAGTACCTTAATTAAGGCCATGGTCGCTTCCTTCCCACTCCCAACCCTTTCCTATCACATGGTCGCCATAAGACATATCTGTTTTGGTGCGATGTAAAGCAAATAGTAAAAAGAAAAAATCATTTAACATTTTTGAATATTGCAATATGATTAAAGTGACCATTAATGAACTGCCTGAAGCTCTGCAAAACCACTTTGACTACCGAACTGTCAAACAATGTCCCCTTTTTTGAGGGGGGGGGAATACTTCACAGATGATGATGATGATGATGATCCTTGTACCAAGACCAGAAAATTAAGAAAGGACTTCATAAAATATATACTACTACTTACTATTTGCTTTATGTCACACCGACATAGATAGGTCATATAGGGACGATGGGATAGGAAAGGCGTAGGAATGGGAAGGAAGCGGCCATGGCCTTAATTAATGCACAGCCCCAGTATTTACCTGGTGTAAAAATGGGAAACCATGGAAAACCATCTTCAGGGCTGCCAACAGTGGGGTTCGAACCCACTATATCCTGGATGCAAGCTCACAGCTACGCGCCCCTAACCGCACAGCTAACTCGCCTGGTATAAAATCTATATATATATAATTTGAACGTGTGTCCAACTCGTTGGCTGAATGGTCAGCGTACTGGCCTTCGGTTCAGAGGGTCATGGGTTCGATTCCCGGCCAGGTCAGGGATTTTAACCTTCATTGGTTAATTCCAATGGCCCAGGGGCTGGGTGTTTGTGCTGTCCCCAACATCCCTGCAACTCACACACCACACATAACACTATCCTCCACCACAATAACACGCAGTTACCTGCACACGGCAGATGCCGCCCACCCTCATCAGAGGGTCTGCCTTACAAGGGCTGCACTCGGCTAGAAATAGCCACACGAAATTATTATTTATTTCAATGTGTAACATAATATTGTGAGAAAACCGCAATTATAACACCTATGTGATTTACATCAAAAGAAAGACCTCCATCTCAGGATTACTAGGAAAATATTATTTATTTCATTAAGTTCTTTATTTGCATAAAATAGTCATTAATTAAACTGATATTTTATGAAAGTTGTTTCCGCTGATCTTTCTAAGCCAGCCTGATAGACGGCTTTGTGAAAGTTGTCTATGCAGATCTTTCTATGTTAGTTCAATAGATGGCTCTGTGAAATCAAGACAGAACATATTTTATTTAGAAGCTCCAGGAGGCTGTGGAAAAACATTTGTTTATTCAACTTTAGTATACTGATTAGAAGCAGAAGTGAGATTGCAATCCTGGCTGCATGGATAGGAATTGCAGCTTTGTTATTACCAAATGGCAAGACAATTCACACAACTTTCAGTTTGCCTGTTCCAGTAACAGGAAGTTCAGTTTCGTGTATTAAATGGAACAGCTCAGAAGCAGATGGTTTTTGAAAAAATCAGCTGTTATTATTATTCAGGAAGCTTCCATGATTTCTGCATTAGCAGTAAATTGCATTAATCACCTGCTAAAGGACTTTATGAGGTGTAAAAAAGAAATGGGTGGTAAAATTGTCATATTTGGGGCAGTTTTTTTTTTTTTGCCAAGTTCTTTCAGTGATGCCCAAAGGTGGAAGAGCGCAGATAAATGAGGCATATATTCAGAATGAAATATGACTAAAAATGTAAAGTATTGTCCGTGAAAACAAATATGTGTGTGAAGCCTTCTGAAAAAGAATTTGTGTTATGGCCACTACAACTAGGAAATAATAAAATTAAAAGTGAAATAGGAAATGATATAATAAGGGTTCACAATGACTTCATAAGTAATAATTCAGTGGTAAAGCACATTTCTGGCAATTGTATAGACTTTAAGTCTTCAACTTACTATAACAGAATAATTGTTAGTCCTTTCAATGTTGACTAACAGTATAAATGAAGACATTCTTCACCTAATCCCAGGAAGTTTTAAGGAATACAACAGTGTTAATACTCTGTTATCACATGAAGATGACACAGATTTCATAAGCAGCAAACCCACAAGAATACCTACACTCCACTATGCAATCTGGAATGTCTCCACATGTATTAAAATTGAAAGTTGGTCAATTGTAATGCTTATAAGAAATATTCACATGGCCTTTGGTTTAATAAACAGAGTGTGTATGATAGTTACAGAAATGTGACCATGAACAAAGCACAGGCTCAAGGTTTTGACAAAGTTGGTATTTACCTCGGTGCGCTGTCAGCCACGGTCAGTTTTATGTGTGGCATTTAGTAAAATTAAAGCTGAGAGGGATGTCAAAATTAAAATTATAACTACACCATATAGGGCCAGTTTCCCAAAACTGAATAGTATTTCACAAAAAACATACTCGTAGTTTACAATGAAATACTAAAATCAGTCGATTAGTAGGACAGTCAAATGCAATAATTTACAGTGAACTGCAGCCTGTTCCAATCATGCACAAGAAGATTATAATAGAGTAATTGCCAATGTTCAAAAATTCCATGTGTATAGGCACAACGGAAATGTAAGTTTAAAAGCAAATACAGTAATTGGTCTTCCAGAGTTTATATTTTACGTTACTTTTCTCATGCTTCCTGTATCATAAGTTTTTGTTCACAGCTATTGCCATTCGCTTATACACATCAGACCTTAAAATGTATACAGCAGTAAATGGGATACATATTTCTTTTTTTCTTCTCATATCAAGATGGAGAAGCTGGTTGGCTCCCAAGAGGAAAAAAGGAAAAGAAGAAGAAATGTCTCTTTCCTTCTTTTTAATATATATATATATGTGTGTGTGTGTATAAGACAATATCATACCTGCCAACCTTCAAAAAGAGAAATCCAGAAGATCCCAAAGCGGAAAATCTTTAACAACACATGCTTGCGTCGCAAAGTCTTGAGACATAGTGAAAAAGGACGGCACGGTGAGATTACAAACAATACTAATACAAGTCAAATACAGGGTATGGTCACCCCTGAAATTAAATACTCACACAAAGTTACATCGTGATGAGTGTTCATCTGTTTTCACTTAACACTGGGAACAGTTCACACAGAACACAAACAGTGTGTTTCTGCACTTTATATTTGCAGGTCACAATATGAATGTCACCGTCAAAATTAAACTAAACATGTGCACCTATTTACAAAATTCTGGCAAATTCACAGTATGCAGGTTATTATCCATCACAGGTTGGGAGAGGACAGATGGAGATGAGTTGCTTTCTTTGCTTTCTACACAGAAATTCTGGAGGAAAACTACTCAAGTGACATGGACCAGTACTTCTGGTTTTCAAAACAGAAATAAAATCCAGAATTTCATTTGACACTGAGGACCTAAACTAATTTTGGTTCTTTTTCACAAGCTGAACACACTGAACAGGATAAGATAGAAGGCAGCCAGGAGAAGACGAAAGATGGCCAGAATAAGATGGAGGGTGGCCGACCGACAGGTATTACCTGGATCTGACAAGGAGACCAGAGGATGTACACGCCGCTGTTTGGGAGAGTACACACACAGAGTGACTGAGTGAAGGCATGCTACGACCGACGAGGGGACACCATCAGAAATTATGAGAACGGCCTAGGTTGGCTACATAACCTCGTAAGGAAGAAAGGCTTGTCTTTCAAGCTCCAGAGGACATGGAAAAGCCCTTGCCACGTTCTGAGAGGAATAAACAACGTCAGCTACCGAGTACGACAGAGGCCAAGGTGCAAGATGAAGGTGGTACATCTAGACCAACGGGCGCCATACCGAAGAACAGCCGAGAAGGTTACTGATCGGGACGATGAGCTCTCGAAGGGGGGCAATGTTACGTGCCAGCCCCATGGTAGCTCCTTTCGGTATTTCCAGGAAAGGGCTGGTGACTCAGACGACCTGGAATCTCCCAGCCGGCCTGTGGGGTGGGGCCGGCCCTTCCGTGAATTGTTCTCGGCGGCCGGCTTACCTGTGAGCTTCTTTGAAAGTCAATGGGAATGTTCTGCCTCCAGTGACATCATGAAATTTCTGGATCAAATTACGCGAACTATAAAAAGGGGAGGCTAGCCGCGGGGAGTCAGTCAAGTGTTGTACTCGGGGTGACAGTTGGGCTCCGAGGTGGAGTCAGTGTTCGGCGGCTGGGCTGAGGGCGACAGAAGTGTTGGCTGTCATCAGTGTCCCACCGAGGTCTGAACTGAGGAACTGCTGTAGTGTAGGAGAGACCAGGGAGTGTGTAACTGAAGGCGATGGAACGACAGACTGTGTAGTGCCTTAGAGTATTGTGTGTGTGTGTTTTTGTTTTTGTGGACTGAGGACCGCCGTGAATCAACGATTAAAGCAGTTATCGTGTGCGAGGATAATTGGACGTGTGTTAATATTCGCTGTTGTATCATCCTGCTGTTGGATACTGTTGAGCTGTAGCTGACTGTTGTTCACTTCATGTGATTGCGTGAAGTACCAGACTATCATTGGAATTCGAACCAACAAACAGTCGTGTGTTGTATAATCAGTGACACTATGTTCAAATCCAGCTAACTACGCACAGCCGCTGTACGAGTTGATTGACTGGACTTGGGGAAGTGAAAGTGAGGCTTAAGCGTCCGCAGGTAGACAAGCGGGTTAGACCTCCTACTGTGTGTACAGAAGAGAGATTTGTAAAGAGACTGTAATTAGTGTGGTCATTCGTAACTGGTTAGAATTGTTTATGTTTAAATATGTGTGTGTGCACTTAATCCTGAAATAAATTAGAGTAATCAAACAGATGGAGTTTTTATAATCGTAACAATATAAATTCACAGCCTGCTACTTTTCATGATCTCTTTTTTTCAAAATCACAGCCTGCTACTTGTTTAGGAACATCTCAGTGAATGAAGTAGCAGTTGAAGTCAAACAGGTGACGAAAGCACGGTGATAATCGATAATGTGATTATCGATGCATTTACAGTAGAATTTCAAACACTTGTATTACCAGCTACTATCTAAAGTCAAACAAATCCGAAAACAAGCGCGGATGTTCAAAATCCGTACAACCCGTAAAACACACTCAAAATCCGTACATTTTACGGAAAAACTGGAATACTTGGCAGGCGTGCAATATAGATATGCCTAAAGTTAAATTTGAATCACAAGAAAATGCAACATATGAGTTTCTTTCTAGTCATGTTTAGGAGGGGGCGGGGGCTTGAAGTCAGTCTGTTTGCTGCTAACAGTACCTGCAGATAAAAGTGATGAAAGTTAATTATTTTAAAATTCTGAGTCCATACCATTCTTAAGTCTCGTTAGTTCTCATTTGATACACTGGGCCAGCATTGGTATAGCTGTCTGCTGAGAGACTGCACCTTAATAATTGTAGCTTATGCAGTATTTATTTTATTAGTGAAATAATATGAATTAAATCGAATAAAAAAAAAATGAGCAGTTCTTGAGGCAAGCGTAATGTGGAATTGGTAGTTAAGTTTGTTCTTACGCACAGGGATTTTTAATCCACAGAAAAATGTGCAATTGATCCTAAAAACAAGAAATGTTCCATAGAAAAATTCAAGGGAAAGACCACAATATTACAATGAACTTCCTGGACTATTTTTATGAAAACAGTAGCGTAAAAGTCAAAGAAATATTAATGTTTATTTCATTCCACCTATTCAATACACAAAGAGTGATTTTAATTAAGAATAAAATCTTATGAAGTAAATTATAGGGACAGGTTTTGCCCTTTTTTTAAGGGCATCTTCAGCTTATTCTCAAACCTGAAATATTAAATTTTTAAGATAAATTACAAATTATAAAAGTGAGGATGATGTAGGTACATGCGTCAAAAAATAAGCAAGAGGGATGACAGTAGTTACGATATTCTTATAACAAAGCCTTTATAAAGCCTTACAAACAGTCCTAATTTATATACTTTTATGAATGTCTTTGTCTAAAAATGTGGTAACAAGTTGCATATTAACAGTTCTACAAGAACACAATTATTGCTGCATCGAGTCTTGTTAAACGGCTCCCTGTATTGGTTGAGGGCGTAAGAAATAAGTTTGGACCCTAAACAGTTCAATCTTTAGAATAATGATGAAGAAAAATGTTACTGATAATTCCAATCCTGTCTGGCCAGGTATATCCTGCTACGGTAATTGAGTAGGCCGTACAGCCAGCATCTCAACGCCGAGTGTTGGGTGGTGGGAAATAACCCAGCCAAATGAGGGGACCAACGGCTTCGGGCGGAAGAGTCTTCTTAGTAGGGTGATGAACCCTCAGTGGAGGAAATGCCAATGCAATTCATAACTGCAAGCGTCTGACCCATAGTGGGCGGCTTGTGGGCAGCGTCTGTTCTCCAGGTTAGGGGCGGCTGTTAGTCTGATGTGCAGAAGGCAACGGGAAACCACTGCACAAGCAAAATCCCAAGATTAGCAGTCATGGATAGAAGCTTGAGCGAAACTGTAAAGTATTTACATGGGCTTCGGAACCCAAGATATGGCAGGAGAGGGGATGGCTGCAAGGCCTCTCAGGTCATCATCCAACGAAATCCTTGCAGGAAAGTGCGTAATAAATTCAATGTAGGAACTTGGGATGTGAAAACGTTGCTAAGAACAGGAAAACTACAAGAAATCAAAATCGCAATGCAAGAAACAGCACTTGATATTTTAGGAATATGTGAAACAAGGTGGTCAGGAAACGGGGACTTCTGTTCAGACGAATTCAGAATAATTTACAGTGGAAGTGAAAAGTCAGAAATGAATGGAGTGGCTATTATCTTGCGAAGAAAATGGTCCAGTCACGTGATCAACACATATCATGTAAGTGACAGATTGATGATGATCAAAGTGAAAGCCACTCCAGTTGATCTAGTGATCATTCAGGTATACTGCCCAACTTCTAACAGTTCCGATGAAGAGGTAGAGACAGTCTACGAGCAAATGGAAAGCTTATTGGAACTCATAGGAAATAAAGATAATGTGGTCATAATGGGCGATTTCAATGCCTCTGTTAGTTCACATAGCAACTTGAACTATGCTGGTAAATTCGGACTAGGGAACATGAACAAAAGAGGTCAGAGACTTTTAGAATTTTGTGAACAGCACGATATGGGTATAACAAACACATTCTTTGAAGTACCTGTCCAAAGAAGATACACATGGAAAGCACCTGGAGATAATGCACGATATCAGATTGATTATATATTAGTCAGACAGCGATATCGAAACCAGATTAAATCCAGCCACAGCTATCCAGGACCTGATGTGGACAGCGACCACAATCTTGTATTAGCCAAGTGTGACATTAAGCTAAAGAAGAATATGAAATTGACCCAGCACAAATGGAACACACAAAGTTTAAAGAACACTGGCATACAAAAGGCATACAAAATGAAAACTAATCAGTTAGCAGAGACTTTTCATGACAGTGCAAAATGGGAGGAAATAAGGAATGGTATAACTGAAGCTGCTGAGGAAGTGCTGGGAAGAAGACAGTTACAGCCGAGGAAGCCATGGATGACTGATGAAATCATAAACCTTATTCGCAAAAGGAATAAGGAGAAGAGAGTAGGGAATAAAGAACGGTACAAAGAAATTAGAAATCAGATCACAACAAAGTGTCGCGAAGCAAAGGAGAACTGGATGAAGAAGACAAGCGAGATTATAGGAAAGGACACGATCAGAGGACAGGTGGAAAAGGCATATTTCAGTATCAGAACCCTAGAACACAAACCAAAAACCAGAAGCTCTATAGTCAGAGATAAAATG